>NC_060909.1:12046291-12163791 GCF_014805685.1 Silurus meridionalis
CTGATCATGAAATTCCATCCAATTTGGAGTATCCAAATTGCAGTCTGATTGGTTACAGCAACAGCTTTAAGCAACATAGAGTTTATAGTTAAAAAAGGCCCACCATGCTCACAGTGCTGGTCTTTTCGGCAACACGTAATGTGAAATCAAATAGAAACAGGAATATATACAGACACAGCACTCCTAGAAGCAGTGCACCTGAATGAAGAGAATAGACTATTGGGAATTATTTGATACATATTCCTGGACAAAAATATATTAAAATATAAGCCAGAGATTCTGAGTTTTGGCCAGGCACGTCACTGCTAGAATCTGCTTAGAAATGGTGGCTGTAAAATGTAATTTCATTTTATGCTCTGTTGATATAACAGATGTGGTACGAACTCATCAAAGCCCATGGACATGATTCTTGATTCATGACTCATTGCTGTTTGATGTGTAAAGGAAAATCTTAACTCTTTTTCTACAAAAGTGGTCTGGGTCAATGTAAGGAGAACTCTTGAGTGCTCTGAGAGGTTTATAATCACAGCCTCTGTGCTGATACGTTTGGATTTGAACTCATTTAAAACAGACTAACTCCAATCATTTCCTGCAGCTCAGAGATTTGTCTTGTCTCATGTTACGGATGATTTCTGCATGGTGTGAGTTCTGGCTGTGCTGCGGGCTCAGGGTGAGAGGATTCATTAAACAAGGGATACACATGTGTACCTTTGGAGAAGTGTGCAGAAACGTGTTTGCAGAGAGTGATGAAAAGTGTTCAGGTTGGAGTAAGAAACCTCAAAAGGTCAGGTTACCGAGAGAGGTAGGATGTGTTTTAATGGACCTTTAGGAAAATAAACCTGAAATGGTGATTGAAGAAGTGAGAAAATGTTTTTTAGACAAGTAAAAATATTGTTTTAAGAATTCTTTTAAGACTAAGAGTTCTCTCTATGAAATTGAAGGAACATGGCATTTACAAAAGTAACATCTTCAAATATCATATAGTGACATATAGTATGTATCACTTTCATCTTCTATGTAAGTATTTTTGTGTGATTGTATCAATGTAATTGCTCTAGTTACATTAATTTATGCTTTTTTGGATCAATTAAACTACATACTAAACTGTTAAACACTCCACTGCTTTAATAAAGAATAGCTGAAAAATAAGCACATGCCGGTTTCACATAAAGGCATTGAAATATGTCCCAGATAAGTAAATAAATACCAACTAATCACGGAATTACAAAATTATTACCAGACTATAAATCGCACCCTTATATAAGCCGCACCCACTGAATTTGAAAAGATTTTTATTTTTAACATAAATAAGCCGCACCTGTCTTATAGTGTTTATAAATCTATGTCTACACCGAAACTAATGAACTTTACACAGGCTTTAAAGAAAGACACTAAATGCAATATGTTGCGCTTCTATTAGGAGCATAGCGGTATTTTGGGAACAGCACGTCACTGCATTCTTCTGGTATTACTGTGTGTGTGTGCACGTGTGAGACTGAGGAATATGTCCTTTTTATTTTCTGATGCTCATTTCTAAGTTTCTTTGACTAACCCATAACGCTGTTGCCAAAAAGTTTTGGAAACCTGTCTGTGTTTATATGATTTCTGTTCTGGAGTTAGCGAGCTCTCCCTTCACCCAGACAAAACGCGCTACAACGGCTTGTATCTAAACAGTAGCCTACCAAGGAAGTAAATGTTCACTGTCTTCCTCCTTCCTTTCACAACTACAGTGGTACCTTGACCTACGAGTGCATTAATGTATGAGTTTTCCGAGGTACGAGCGGTCACTCGGTCGATTTTTTTGCTTTGTTACGCGAGCAAAAAATTGAGGTACGAGCTCGAGACACCGCTGCTAGATGGCGAAGCAAAGCCAGAAAGCAAAGATTGTGACGAAAATTAGGATAAGCAAATAAGTAAAAGTAAAACAATTTAAGTTTAGGGATACGTAGTGTACAGGAGTGATAGTAAAAATCGAGTTTCCCCTTCACCTTCGCTTATCGCCTCTACCCCCCCTCCACACACACACACACACACACACACACACACACCCCACCAGCGTTTTCGTTAGCTCAAGTCGTCTCATCTCCAAAGGAAAATACACTGAATAAAACCTTATTATATCTTTACATACTCTTCTATTATGTTTTTATACAAGATTTGTTATTTAGAAATGTATTTTTAAATTTTTTCGTTTCCGTTCGGAAATTTCATTGGTCTGATGTTATGGCGCTCAGTTTTTTGGGCTTGACGTTTGTGAAATCGGGAAAAACCCAGGAAAAATCCATAAATTAGCCGCTTCATTGTTTAAGCCGCGGGGTTCAAAACGTGGGAAAAAAGTAGCGGCTTATAGTCCGTAAAATACAGTAATTATTATCAGTACATTATACATTTTCTAGAGCATCATAGAGCATGACATACTAAGAAAAGCACTGGGCCTAACACCAAGCTCTGAGGATCACCATTGTAAAAAACCTTTTTATTAGTAATTTTTTTCTTTTTTAAACATAAGAATCCTCAAGCTTGGGTATAGCTAGCACAATGTTAAGAGGGTTGTGATTTGAAATCCCATCACTATCTGTACATTGAGTGGTGATTTTGCGTTACTTTATTGGGTCAAATCTAAAGCAAATGTTTTCTCCCTCTAAAAAAAATAGAAAATGTTTAAACCACTCCTTTCTATCTGACTTTTAGACCCTGCTGTAAAAGAAATGAACTAGTTTTTTTTATTTACTAGAGCCTGTCTTGTTTGTTTTGTGACCCTCTGTGCAGCGTTTTGTTGTTTTTCTACAAGAGAAAATTGACACTGTGCCACAAGTCCAAAGCAGTTTTTATACTATAAATGATTTTAATATTTCAGATGAATAAAACATTATTGTTAAAGCGTTATGCATATATGGAGTCAGCTATGAAGTAAGAACATTCTAATACTGCATTCTTTTATTCCTCAGCATACAGCATTCTGTGTGTGTGTGTGTGTGTGTGTGTGTGTGTGTGTGTGTATGTGTGTGTGCAAACTTCATTTTATTTTATATGGACATTTAGGATCTCACGAGCAAATGGTCTCAATTCCCAGCAGGGTGTGCTTTTTTGTGTATATGTATGTATGTGTATGTGTGTGTGTGTGTGTGTGTGTGAGTGTGTGTGTGTGTGTGTTTATAAAGTGGCTCGTTTTTGCGATTGTGTCTTGCAGTACTGAACCATAAGCATCAATTTGCCTTCCTGTCACACAGGTGGTTATTGTTTCCCCGCCTCGGCCTGCGCGTTTTCTTTGCTCCGTCCCTCGACAATTACAGATAACAAGATCATCACCAGGAATGAAAAGGCATCGGAGCATTCGCAGTCAGAGTGCGGCCTGATCTCCTCCCTTGCATCTACACATTAACCTTGACATGATGTTTTCAGTTCGCACTTCTTCATCGACTAGGCAATGAAAAGAAAACAACATTATCGTGAATATTACTGTTAGGAAAGTTTGTAATTACGCAGATCACCCTTTAGCTCTAACTTGTGTGTGTGTAAATATTTGTGTTGTGATGATGGCCTCAAACAGAGTGATGTATGCAGAAGGCTAACATGGCAAGTGTGTGTGCAATGCCATGATAAGATTCTTAGAAATGTAGCACTTAAATCCTGATTTATGGAATGGCTCAGCCTGGAGAGCAGAAAAAGGAAGGGAGAAAGAAACAAAGAAAGAAAGAAAGACAGAAAGAAAGAAGGATGGCCTTCCCACATTTTGAACCTGATAAGTGGTGTTTCGCTTCCGTAGTATTCTATTCCATGCCCTCCCACCTCTCCGTCACTGCGTTTCAGTTTTACAGGAAAAGCTTGGCCTGCCTTGTTTATCTTCATTCTTGTGTGTTTCAGCACAATGGATGGGCAGCGGCATCTCCGGAGGACGGCGGGGAACAAAAGGTGAACGTAATTACGGAGATCCACGTGAGAGCTTGACGCTTATCTGCAGCGCTCTGAGAGTGGAGCCCATTACGGAGTACCTTTGAGCCTCTGTGCTCATTAAGACAAATCTATATTCCTCCACTTTAAACAAGTGCCCGTGATATGATACGGTCCTAAAATGTTTCTCCATCTCACAAAAAATGAGGAGAGAATCTTAAGAGCAGAGCTCTCCGCATATCTGGTTTTAAACTGTCATAGCAGTTAATGGGTTTTTGAAGGGCTGGATCTTCGTCGTGGTTAGACTTTTCTGCAGTCGAGGAAGGAAATTCCTGACGAGGCTTGGTGCTTCAGACACAAGATGGCAGTGTATTGCCTTGGTACTGACCAGGACATGGTTCGCTTACTCGCTGCGGGATTTATATCATGACTTTTTGTTAAGGTGAAAGAAGATGTCTGGGATGAACAGCGTGTCATTTCAGACACTACCTGAGATTCTAAGATATTAACCAAGATGCATAATTTGTATCACGTGAAGTTGGAAAATGATAATTAATTTATTGATCATTAATGTTCGAAGTGTACAGACAGATGCAAAAAAGGGCACGCAGCATTTGTGTGTGTGTGTGTGTGTGTGTGTGTGTGTGTGTGTGTGTGTGTGAGCACCCTGTGTAGCTCAGTGGCTTTTAAATGAGTCACATGAATGTGTGTGGTCAGGGAGTAGTAGTTCATAGAAGCCATGTTTGAAGGCTGTTGGGGATCAGAGACACAATGGAGCTGTGATCTGCCAATGTTATGTAAAGGCAAAAAAGTCAATGCTGTATGCTTTATACTATATTGGAAGCATAAATGGAGAACAGCTGCAATATTAAACACATTTTAATCTTGATTCCAATTTATCCTCTTCATGTAATTTGAAGGTATTCAATGTTACATAACATCTGTCATACAGGTCACTCAGGGCTTTGTTCAGTCCATCATCATCTCACAACTGAATCACTGCAAGTCGCTCCTGGTGTGTCTGCCTCAGAATAAAATTTGACCTCTGTCCTAAATCAAGAGTGCATCTTCATGACTCTTTTTTAACCGTCCTACAGGTAGGTTCCCTCACACCACCTCACTGCTATTCTCCTTCCCGCTTGGCTTCTGTTGCTGCCCACATCAGATTTAAAATACTGATGCTTGTCTTCAAAACCAAAAACGGATCAGTACCCCTACTTCTCAGCACTTATCTCACTGGGTCCTGCACCAGGTCTCTCCAATCCCCGTCCACTGCTCGACTGGTCCCACCATCTTTAAGGGTACAAGGAAAAAAATGCATACGGACTCTTCTCTGTTCTGGCACCTAGGTGGTGGATTGAACTTCCACTTAATGTCCAAACAGCTGAGACTCTAGCAACCTTAATATGAACCTTCTAAAGACGTACCTCTTCTATAGAGTCTTACTCTCCCAACAGACTGATAGTAGTTTTACTTTGTGTCCTACTGAGCCTGTATCCGAATACATTTATTGATGGAGACTTTTTTAAGTTGATTTGGATAAGGGCGTTTCCCTAATCACATAAATGTAAAAATCTTTTTTTTTTTAATCTAATGCATTATAATAAGCTGCATTCAATTCAGTTTTTTCTCTTAAATGAGCAATTAGTGAGGAAACGACTCCTGAACAGATAGCTACTATAGCTTAAGAGAGAATAAGAATTTGTTTAAAATGGATATTAGATATTAAATGTAAATATAAATGGATAAGAAGTGCATTTTGTCAATCTTTACTATATGAAAATGTTTTAAAAACTTAAAAACCTGTGATGTTAACTTTTGATTACCTTGTTCCTTTCTTTCATCAGCACAACATGGAGAGTTTTATTCTTCACTCACTATCTGAATTTATTCACTCTGTAGAATTGGATTTAAATTGGTAGATGGATTGGATGAAGTGATAGAAGGCCTTTTACGGTTAGCCTAGGTGTCCAAGAGGTTTGAAAAGCTACACAAGGGCACACTTTTAATCGCCCACTAAAATAAAGTGCTTCTCATCGGAAGAGAATTTGATCCCTTCGGAAAGATTGGGTGGTCCTGATACGAGCGTTTCAGCCGAGAGTATGGTGAGAACCGCGGATGCTTTTAACAGCGCCATTTGTTAAGTAAATGGCATCATTGTCTTCTTTAGTTGGAGAGGAACTCATTGAGACGGTGTCCTCATACGGCCCGCGGGTTTGTAAGACAATACACCTTCAAGTGAGGAGCGAAAGTTAATCGTCTCTCCCTGCATTTGTGGTGTTAGAGTGGTTGTGTAGCAGGTTGCTGTGTGCTGGGTTTGTTGGCAACACACTCCGTTTTCATCCAGCGATTCTACATCCATTATGTGGGAGTCACTTCATTCAGCACAACACACTCACTTTGTCTTTCCCTGAGCTCTTAAAGGACAAAAAGGTAAATCGACCAGTGTACACAGCCACGTAATGTCTTCTATTTGGGGGAAAATAGCATATAGAGATTATGTTGCGGCACAATCTAGCTCCGGTGTCAATTCACTAGAACATCAGAGAGGTTTTAGTTCCTGCAGAATGAAATACATTTTTGATAAAATGCTCAACTGTGGTATCAGTGCCATCACAAACAATTAAATAAATCACTTTTTATAATGTATATTTTTCAAAAATTATGAAACAGTTTAAAGTGTAGTCACATATGGATTAAAACCTGCAGTGACATGCTTTTATAGAAATATTAGACAAAAGTATTGGGACACCTGTCTTTTCCAGTCATACGTTTTTCTTTACCAAACTGTTACCACAAACTTCTTGACACACGATTGTATAGGATGTTTTGCGGTGCAGGAGCATTAAATGTCCCCTTTACTTGAACTAGGAGACCCAAACCTATTCCAGGATGACAATACCCCTGTGCACGAACCGAGAGTTGGAGTGGACTGCTATAGAGCTATAACCTCAAAAATAAATACTGACTGCACCCCAGGCCTACTCACCCTACATTAGTAACTGACTTTGTTAACACCCCTGTGGCTGAATGATTCTTTATGGATCTTATCGACATGTTGGTTCATATATTCACAATTCAACAGTGCTGTGGGATTTTGTATAACCCGCAAATATCATAATACCATAATCATAATGCCACTATTTTAATATAATTCATTTTAATTTATAGAGTGGTTTTGACAATGCTAAAATTCACAGAATTAAATAGATTACAAACATATCTATACATTTAAAAATGTATTCCTTCTAAATGTATCCTTAAGGAGTGAACCAGTGGCATGAGGGTATGAGGAAGAAAGATTGAGAGGAACAAGACGTAAAAAGGGAACCCATCATCATCTGGGTGATATTGCTGAAGTATTCAAGTGTATACTGAAGGACACGAATGCAAAAACTGTTCATGGCAACTGTAGTACTAAGGCATTTGTAGCAGACTGTTTATACTGATTACAGTCAAAATCCATCTTCATGGTTCTTAAGTTTAATCCTTCACAGTAAACTCATGGATCTTAGACTGGTTAGGTGGAACCATCTTCAGTAGAACCAAATGGTGTCCATCTGAAAAAACTCTATCCACAAGTGAGGAAACAGGATCAGGAAGCTCTGGAAAGAAGAAAGGGTCAGGATCACTGGTGCCTCAGGAGCATGTGCACCCCAATGGAGGGGTGTGGGCAACATGTAGAGAGAGAGAAAATCATGCATTATTAGATATTGTTATTGTTAAAATTATAGTTAAATTAAATAGTTAATACTATGCAGTATGATCAGGGAGCAAGTAAGGACTCCAGCAAAAATAGCTATGACATCATCACTAAAAGCCAGAATGCACAGAATACACTGTTTTTGCAGTGAAACCATTATGGACATGACAGAGAGATAAGAGTATCCAAATTTTTTTATTTTGCAATTAAGAGGTGAATAAATAGAAGCTTTCTCTGAGTTTCCAGTAAAAGCCCCGCCCTTAATTCTTAATATTATAGCACATGCTTCCATAATACATTAATGCTCCAACCATGTTACTGTTCCATTAGATTTTCATCTAGAACAATAATCCCACCCCCATCATCCCCAGATCCATTTTCCAAACCACAGCGTTGATCTATCTATCAGCCCTGCAGAATATACAACAAACATCGAAAGGGGTTTGAATAACAAACCTGGCAATAATTGGATGTGTTCTGCATCTCCTTTCTGACAGTAAAGTGGTCATTTTTACCCTCACGCTCTCCGTTCAGCTCTCAGCAGCAGAGCGGCTCTGCTGGGAATAGCACTGATCCTTCATCTTGTTAAAGTGATATTGACCTGGCTGTGTCGATTTCTATGAAGGACTCGTTCACTGCTCAAGTGCTGAGACTTCTAATGCACTCGCACAGCTCCAGTTTTGCTTTTTTATGTGCGTTTTTTCCCAGCAATAAAACACATTCAGAAACACCACAGGGTTTTCTCTCTGAACATCTTTGTAGATATAGGAATTCTTTTTGCATTTATTTAAGTTTCATCTTTTGGAGAATTGCTAAGAGTTTTTTTATTTAGGAATGTAGTTTAATATATGATTGAAATAACCAAAGACATGTTTTGTAAATCAACAAGTCACTAACAAGTAGGTTAGATCGTTGAATCTTTCTGTTGATCATTAAATCATTACATCATTTTTTCCTCATCATGATTTGCCGCTTGCTTATTCAGTAAATCAATGTTTAAATCAGAAATACTTTATTCATGACTGAGATCGCTCTACCTTTGTTCAGTGCGTCAGTGTTTAAATCAGCAAATCATCCAACCATGCCAAGATTAACCCTTTCTTCCTTAAATTGTCAATTTCTTTTATCGGTTAAGGGTTTGGTCATAATTGACATTCACTTCAGTCTTGTTCAATGTTTGAATATAGGAATTTTTGTTCAGATATTTGTTCGTCTTTCATTGAACAAATCATCATTTGCATCAGTGAACCATTTAATCATGACAGAGATCGTCTCTCTTCTTGGTCTGTCAATACTTGTGATTCTTTGGTCATGGCTACTTTCTTTTCAGCAAGTCGGTGTTTCAGTGTGAAAAATTATTCTTAAAAACACAGATTTTTAAATGCATTTTCTGTTCTTCAAAATGATTTATACTGTGAAATGACTAAACTTCACATTTAGTTAAACAATGCAAGTGAATGAATCATGAACAAACCGTATTGATTAAATTCTTGTTAATAAAAGCAGTTTGTTTATGATTCATTCACTTTCTAATAAATCTCCTGTTTATTTGTTCACCTGTAAGTTTCTAATAAAGCAAAATCATATTTACTCTACAATCTCTACATTCATAGCAAGTCTATGTTTTGAAATCACAGAGATGTAAGCAAATGTGAGTGAGCAATGTAAAAAGATCTAACTTTCCCAAGTCTTTAAATAGTCTCGAGCAGTACACAGCAAAAGAGGCACCGAAAGTGATTGTGACAATTAATCCTACGCTTTCAAAGCTCTGTTTTCCAGCAAGCTAATATAGCGAGCATGTGCTCAGCATTATACACGACTCATTTTGAGATCATGAGCTAAATAAAGCATTAGAGCAAAGCAAGAAGCCGATTGAATGCTGAAGATATGAAGGAACATGTTTCAGGAAAAAATAAAGAAAAAATAGTGGAGAGGCAGGAGAAATGATCATCGTGAAAACAGATGTCTGAGATTATTGTGACTATTGTGTCATTTACTGTATGGCTTTAAGATTTGTCAAATCGGATGTTTGGATTCTGGTCTGTTTCATGTTTAATGCATGGCTGGTTGAGGTGTGTCCTTTCCTCTTACTCTCTTCTCCTCTCCCTTTTTCTTATCGTTCAATCGATCTGGTCACCAAGAGGCAAAAATATCGAATTTTCTTTGCCACAGATGGATTGCTGTGATTTTTCTTTTTTGGTTATTCCCCAAATATCTCAGCTCGCCACAAGCTATTTGGGCACTATTGATCTGAACATTAAAGGAGCAGTGAGTTTCTTGGCCTTCACTGCTCACGGGGAAGCAAAGGGCTTGACCTAAAATCCATCTGCTTCTTTTCTGGATTCCTCCAAATCCTCAGACCAACGTCGGGAGAACACGGCCTTCCAAGTCAAATCTCTCCTCGCTGGGATCTGGCCATGATTTTCCGAACATTTACTACTTGCATTTCCTGCTCTACTTACACACAGTTTGGGTCATGAAATGATCGCAGCTATATAGATTACACACTCATATAGTACATGAGCTATAAAGTACTTTAAAGGCTACTCTATGAGTACCCAGGATATGTATACATAAACATGAGCAATGCCTAAATTAAGACTTGATTTTAAAAAAGCCCCAAAAACTGATTTGGTGGCTTATTTATCTGTTTTGTGTTTGTTGTTTGAAAAGTTTGGGTGTCTGATAAATGAAGATTTACTGTCAGCTCCAAGCATATACAGTACCAAACTACTGTTTCATGTTTTACATTTCACATTTTGATGATTTTTTATCTCATTTCTGCCTTTTCATTCATGTTTTGTTCCCACTCTTCTGTAATCGGTCGCCTGTGCCTGTCCTTATTTAAGCATTTAGATTTGGGTTTGTCTGATCTAGATATTAATATTGTGAAAAGAGCATTGTAATAGACAGTGTTTGCGGGTCCCCCCAAAATAATTCACTTACATCTTTATGCAGAATGTTTATCAAATTCAAGACTAGCCGAACTAAACTCCCCAACTGTGCTAAGATTGCACTCTAGAGAACTTAAATATAATTTTTCTAGTGGATTGCAACATTAATTCTTGTGCTATGTTTTTCAATAACAACTGGCTTACTTCCTGCCATGTAATGAAGTGAAAAGCGGATGCAAGTGAAGATTATTTATTTAAAAAGGTAGAAATAACACAAAACACAAACACAACCCCCCCCCCCACACACACACACACAAACTAGCTATGAGAAAATAGCAAGGACCATAACCTAGCATGTGGAATTCAACCCACAGCAATGATTAGCACATTAAACTTGGAGGACAAATGTGGGACCAAGAGTGCTGTGAAAGGTGAGACTTATTCACAGTACTAATGCTGATTACAAGACAATTCTGTTTTCATGTGACATGCAGGGGCTTAAGGGAGATGTGGCCCTGTGTACCCCAGATGTTCCTGTGGCTACTTGATCTGTACCGATAACACTATTTGTTCTGAGAGTGCGCAAATTTTAACTTCCTGTCTGAAGTTAGAATTTGTCAGTTTCGGGTATTTATAATACTGTACCGGTTGACACTACCCAATCCATACAAGAAAAAGTTATTTACTAGTGATTCTCTTGATATAAATAAACATTTTTGGTGAAGTAGATGCATTTGCTTATGTGCACAGTACAAATAGTGTTTCTGCTATGGATCAAGTAGCCACAGTACCCCTGTGGCTTTGGGCATAAGCCTGACACTTCTGTGACCTGTAAACTGGGACCTAAAGTATCAGGAGATTTCAGGAAATGTTTAAAAGCATAATTTAACTTTTTTTTAACTTTTGAAAGTTCGGAAAAAAATAAAAATAATAAAGAGCTCCTCTCTGGCAATTTCAGTACAATCATACTAAATAGCTGACCTTCACGAAAAACACTGCATCTTGAGCTTGGATTCTGCATCTAGGATTTTGAAAAGAAAGCTGTTTACATGCATTCTGACTGCCAGATAGTTTTGCAGTACAAGCCAGGATGATTTTATATCACATTCCAACATGCAGAGCTTATTGAAGATCTATAGTCATGATATTGCTGCGGGGAAGACGGCGCGAGAAACAGATCGGCTTTGAAACATTTACTTTTCAAGATTATTCCACACCACTGGCAGGTCACTTCCATTCAATATCCTATATATATATATATATATATATATATATATATAGACACAAAGAAATACATCTGTTACAGATGCATAAACTACAATAAATATTTGTCACAGTTTGTTTGTGTGTTCACTGCAGCTGCAGAGAAATAGAGGGCCTGTGGCCTTGGCTGTCCATCAAACCCTGTGTTTCATTTTCTTGTCATTTTATAAAAAGGTGAATGCAGTTGCATGACGGTGACTCGCCCCACATGTTCCTGTAATCTTCCTGAAAAGTCACTGCAGAACGAGAAGCTGTGAATTAATGTCAACACTCATTTCAGTGTTTATTGTGACAGCAGTGTGGGATTATTTACAGCATTTGATAACATTTTAACAGCGATTGTTGGAGATCATACAAGAGGGAGATGGGAAAGAAGTGATCTGAGGTGTCATTTAATAATCACGGTCAAGAATGCAAAGCAGGGTTTAATATCAGAACCTGAGACGTGTAAGGACATCTTGCTGTACTCATCTGCTGATTTGAAGCTGCAGGTATTTGTGGAGAGAATGATGTAGAACCACAACATATTAGTTTTCATCTAAGGATTAATATTTCATGTGTAATTATCTGGAGATTGCTTCAAAAGTGGCCAGAGGTACTGAGAGTTTTAGAAGTGTCACAAGTAAACTTTGTCACAAAATTACACAATTTATAATTAGATTAAAGAGATTACAATTATGTGTATATTTTTTAATCTTAAACACTCAGCCGGAATTAATCTAATGCATGTTTGTCTAGAGTGGTGCAAAAAACAAAAAACCTCCAATAAGTGGTAGTTCTGTGAGTGGAAATCATTTGTGAATGAGGCAGGTCTGATAAAGAAAAGCTATTATAACAGTGTTGTACACATCTGTCTTAAATTTTGATGTTTTGGGATGCTTTTTGGTTTACCCTGGTTATAAAAAATTACTAGTCAAGATACCATATATGCCTTCCTGTCAGCTATAGCTATTCACAAACAATGCTTTTTTTGTTTTTTTGCACCATTCTGTCTAAATTCAAGAGACTGTTGTGTGTTAAAATGTAAGATTTCTGAAATATTCAATATACATTCAATATTCAAATATTCACCAACAACCATGATATATTAAGATCACTAAGATATTATTATTGTTTGATGTTTGTGTTAAAGTTATTTGAAGCGCTTGACCTGCATCTGCATGATTGTATGAACTGTGTTGCTGCCACATTATTGGCTGATTGGAAAACTGAGCAGGAGTACAGGTGTACATAAAAAAGGTGGCTGGTAAATGTATTGTATATAACATGTATCCTAGTTACAAATCTCATGATGAAATATCCATCTTTTAAAGAATTCATATTGATATTCTGATCAGTGTGTTGATGGATCTAGAGTCTCTCCCTGTTAGAGTGTAGAATGCTAGCGTGGGAAAAAAAGAAAGAAGAAAGGAAACACTGGTGTCTCAGTGAATCATCTTCTTTGTCCGTGTAGCCGAACCACATCAGATGCTGTAAATCTTAAAGCAGCGAGGGTGTGAGGAGTCTGTCGCATGGAATTGCTGCTGTTTTGAACACGTTAAACAGGAGGAGGCCTTGAGGAGAGACGTCTTGCTTAAAACTCCTGGTGGATTTGACAGCGACTCGCTGGCAGAGTAAACGCAGGAGAGCAAGTCCGATTAGAGGAAAAGAACACAGGGACACGTGATGATTGGTGGGGACGGCATGTCACTACAGAAATGTAAACACAACAATGTCACAGCATACTGTGAAAATGCAGAGTGCCACTGTTATAGAGAGATTATTTAATAATGATCAAAACGTCAACTGAAACATGATCTTGTTCTTACACTTGAGAAAACATACAAATAAGTAATAAAAACTTTAAAATTAAAGGCAATGAGAAATGTTATTTAAAATACTTATGGAAGCCTAAAAGGCTACTCATTATTATTATTTTTTTCTCATTTAATTGATTTCATTTCAGATCTGAACAAAACAGAAAGCAGTCACATTTTGAATTGGACTGGCGTTGCACGATATCTTGCTCCAACCTTGTGATGTCCTTTACCATTTCTCCAAAGATGACAGTGTGCATTCAACACCAGACCCATTTACAATGAGCAAGATTTTCTTGTGATAAAATTGTCATGAAGAACAGCTTTTTGTTGTTATGTTATGTTAAAATTTAAAAAAATAGATATGTATGGCCTATAAGGTTCACCATTTTTACTACACTATATGGACAGAAGAACTGGTCATACTTACCACCAAGTTGACAATTCCCTGTGAAAAAAAGCAAGCTCTATTAATCTGTGGTATAAATGGGTTGCCGTGGTAGATTGTGAATGGCATGTTATAAAACTTTGTACTGAATGAGCACAAATCTCCACAAGCACACTCCAAAATCTAGTGGAACATCTTCCCAGAAGAGTGAAGGGTATTATAAGAGAAATGGAGACTAAATGTGGAATAGGATGTCCATAAAGGAAATATGAACCTTATGGTTAGATGTCCACTAACTTCTGTAGTAAAATTGTGCTGAAACCAAATTCTATTGAAAAGGTAGTATAGGTTAATTGTTGTTGTTGTTATTATTATTATTATTATTATTGTTAATATTGTTATTATGTATAATTAAGTGATAAGTGAATTTGTTTTTCTTTTATTATTTTTTTTATTTGAATATTTCTAGTAAGAAATTTAGATCTAGATAGTAGCTTGGGGTTTGTTTCTATAATGCATTAAATCATTATATCATTCCCATACAAATATTTGGGCCTATTTTTAGTAAATATATTAACATTTCTGAAGGTGCTGATGGTTTCTTTAAAAAAAACATAGTGGCTGTACATAGTGTAAATAGTTCTACAGAGAGATCACATTACTAGAAATAAATAATGAATTTCAAAACAAACAAATATACATGAAAAATATATTTGAGCTTAATACTGATCTTGAGTTTGAACAATGGAAATTTATAAAAAATATATTATAGCCAAAGAGGTTTCTAACAATATAATATACTGTATAGAATATAATAAATACTGTATACTGTACTACACTCTATGCAAGCTTAATTCTTTACTCTATTATAAACTTAATTTACTTATAAAAAATATTATTATTATTTTGTTATTAAATATGAAATATTTATTTACAGAAATGTTTCAAAAATGTTGAGTGAATAAAAAATGTAAATGTAATTTTTAAAAGTGACAACTGACTATCAAATATTTTTTTTATTTTATTTTGCAAACAGCAATAACAATTGATCCTTGAGGAATCTCTGCAGCATACTGAGAACTTCACCAGCATGACAGGTATAAAAAAAAAAAAAGCTGATTTTTTTGGAGATGTTGGTAAATGATAAAAGACAAGCACCAACTCAGGTACAGAATCTATGAAAAAAAAAAAGAAGACAGGATTCATTAAAAATTGAGAGGAGTGATGGATTCTGTGAAATAAAAACAGTGTTAAGAGAATATGTGTGATGAAAAGGCCACAAATCGACGTGACAATGTGCAGAAACATGATGGTAAACAAGGTGAGTGTGCTGAATTATTTAAGCAACCTGGGAAAAGGTTGTGAGAGAACAGTGATTGCAGAGTTTTGAAATTTATTTGCAAATAATCATGACCATGCTAGCAGATGAAGATTTCTTAACATTTAAAAAGCTTTTGTATTTAAAATCATCTTACTTGTTGCATTCAGCCTAAAGTATGATCTCAGATGCAGAAAACTCTTTCACATAGGATTGATGTTTACCTTTTATATTAAATACAGGAGAACCTCCAAACTTCTTCATATGCTGTGATGGCAAAGGTCATCAACATCAGGCGATGTCAGCAGACTCTGAGGATGACATTATGAACTCGACACTGCTATATAAGCAATATAGGGACAGCTGCCCTCAATATGGTTTGATACAGGAAACAAGGATGTCAGTCTCTGAACATCTAAACCATCCAGCTGAGAATCAAACCATTGCTATAAAATGTGTTATCCTCAAAAAAAAGCAAAGAAACTACAAAAGAAATCTGACAGATTTATATGCATATCTAGTTTTGAAAAAATGTTCCGTAGGGCCCTGAGTTGAAAGTGGTCCAGAAAGAGCTCTTGGGGCAAACGGTTTATATTTGTCATATTTGTCATGTTGGGATATAAAAAGAATTCTAAACATGTTTCTGGTTCCTTAAAATGCTCTTTTGTCTCCTTCTTTTTGTTCTTTTTGTTGTAAAAAGGAGGTTATTGATTCAGAAAGTCTATGATTAACCACATAAGCTACATTTAATTTAGAGTAAAGCACTCATGCATAGCTTTGCATATTCTAATTAACAATCTGCTGATCTGAATGCATTAATAGATTCAGTAAGATTGTTGTTGGTCTGGCCTCAGTCAGGAAAGAGAGTCTGGTGCAGACAACTACAATACAAAAAGTGTAAATAACAAAGAGTTTAGTTTTTGACAAAGACACAAGTCTCACAAGTCTCTACTAAAAAACAAACCATTTGTGGGTTAAATAATTGTACGAAAAAGTGTACTGTTAACTGTGGGTCTTTATTTCTTTCTTTTGGCAGCATGTTTTATCAAATGGATACAATTAAGGGCTAATAAGAGACCTTTGGAAACTTATGGATCACATGTTGGTATCCACAGGACAACAGAGACCATTAGGCATCTAGATTCCAATAAGTTCCTACATAGGTTTCTTTGGATCAATGATAATGATCAATGAGGTATACAAACACGTACAAACCATTGGTAACCATTCAGTAATGGTTTTATCTGTTAATAGTAGATGGACTCTAATGGTACTTGGATTGGCAACTATTCAAATGTTTGCACTGTTCTTTTTTCATCAGGGGAGTCTCTGCTACAAGCACAATTCATATCAATTTATATGAAACACTGCTAAATCTATTTAAGGAAAGACAAAAGGATGCATTTTAGAGCATGTTTGAATAGGACTGATATTAAAGTTTGGAATAAATAATAATGCAACAAGTGGATAGCAAATATTGATTGCATCGTCCTGTTGCTTCTCTTCAGATTGTTCAGGCATGCTTGATCAATCTAAAGACAAGCAACAAAATGATGCGATCAAAATGCGTGGTCTGAACGCACACTTGTTCCATTATTAGTTAATAAAAACTTTCCTATTATTCCCTTTACCATCTCTGACAAACTCAATCTCTTTCTATATTAGATTCTTAATTTATCATACTTCCATGAATTTTGTAATACACTAATTACAATTAAAAAATAAACATGGATAGAGAAAGTTAATTTTTTATAAAGTTTCCACAGTAAAGTTGTTAAATGTAGATAATACGTGTCTATTACATAGTCCACTACTAGTAATTTGCTCAAAGTTCAAACAAAAGATGGTGCCTAATGGATTTCAGGCTGACTTCTACATCTTTTCTATTCTACATCTTTTCATCCTGCGTAATAAAAAGAGAATTCACACTCCTCCACACTGAATATAAAGGAAAACGTCAGTCACTCCTGTGCTCTAAAATAGCTCATGCTGGTGGGGAAAAGAAAAAGCTTTACATTTGGCTTTAGGGTTGTGGTGACAGACACGATCCATTACTATTCATCTGGTACTAAACAAAGGCATCCGTGGCTTAGCACACAGAGAGTCCATTATCCACACAGAGGTTCCCATTTGTAATGCAAGTCTGGTCCACTTTTATTACAGCCCACATTTCAATATCCCTGCGTCAACACGCCATCCCGTAGAGCTTCGAAGTGCTCCAGATCTGATCTGCCAGTCTGCCTTTTGTGATCTTTGTCAAGACCTCAACGGTGGTCATATCCTTCTTCTGGCTCTGAACAATAACTTAGCAATCATTTGCCATCATCAGTCAGTTCTGTCCTGACCCCTTTATTCTGCTTTACTTCTGCTATCCTGTAACTTTTTTGCATCAACAGGATTCATTCTTTTCATATTTATGTTATGAAAGTTCACTGTATTCAGATTTGGTCTATGCACATGCTTAAGACTGATTCTGATGATTAAATGTATCTATGTGTAGTTTCTGTTTGGTGCCTAGACTAGTGACTTCAAACACAAAACTGGTTGAAATAAATCTAATAAGACAGTAATGTATCAATGATATATTGAAGATTCACCAGTCCTGACTCGCTCAATTTAGTATAATGGCCTACACATTTGATCCAGCACATTCTATTATATTTATTTTATTTTTTTTACTTTTCCCCATTTGTATATCACATCTGAATTTTGCTGTAGTCAATATCTGTGGTCTGAACACTGATCATGAGCCATATTCCTTTTCACTTTAAAGCATCTTCATTCTAAATAAAGATTGGGTGACTCTTTTGACAATCATTTAAAATTTTGGTTAAAGTTTTCAACACTTCATACAAAGACCAAGCTCTTCATAAATTGTTCTTGTGAAAAGTTTGCATCGTAAACATCCGAAGGCTTGACATTCAGAGGCCATCAACATTCACAATCTTTTCTCTAACACCAACTACTGCACCCACATCCAACCAAAAACAACCATGGTCCTTCATTGGCCTAAGAATTAGGGACGTTTGATTAACTTCTTTTTGTCTGGAGAGCACGATGTTGTTGCCAACAGGCAAGCAGACATAAAGGTTAACATCACCATGGCTCTCGGATTCGGCCGTAATTGAGCCAGATGGGACCGGGCAGTGCCAGAGTTCACTCTAAATCAGTGTTTACACACCCATACACCAGAGACCATCTCATTAGTGCTTCCTGAATCTAAAAGAACCGTAGACTGGGCCTGCGGTGATCATTTGCACAGTGCCCAGACCAGCAAAGGGACACCATCTAGGGTGGGGTAACTTCTCTGAGTCTGAGGTACCAGATGCTGCTGAGGATTGTTTGTGTCCCAACCAGGCGCTGAGGAGCTTGATAGGTTGTTGTTGTTGAATGTTATGTTAAAGGCATCAATGCGCCATCTGTAGGATCGTTTTATTTATACATTTTTAATGAACAGCCAACAACTGGACTCTAAAATAATCATCAAATTTGCTAACTTTTGTATGTTGGGGCAAATATGATTGACCGCATATTATTCACTATGGATGTTTTTTTATTGTGATTCTATCGCTTATATACTTTGTGTTACATTAAAAGGGATCCTTGGTTAAACATTAGCTTGTGTTAAACCTCATTGCAAAACTCAATATTGTGGTTGCGATCAACATTGACAAATTATACAACCCTAATGTTGAAGAAAATATTATACAATGTAAAAGCGGTTGAAGGCAGTCTAGACGTATAAAATGAATATTATAATTGCTCTTTATTTTTATTGGATAGCATTTGCGAACATTAATAATTAACTAATGGATAACATCTGTGAATCCAAACACACTGAAGCCCTGATGTGCTAAAGGTCTACAAGGGGATTGTGTCTTTAACATAAGAAATGGCTCAATAACGTCTTGTATAATATATTAAATGAACTTTGTGACCGTTTACTGCATGTGAAAATCACTACTCCTGTGGAGCAGGTATTACATTTTGTGAGTGTTTCCTCCTTCTGCTGTTTGAAAATGTATACACTGTATAAAACGTGACCACTGTAGAATTGTACACGTTTTTACAAATGTAAGAGCCTCTGTAAGAATTTGCAATAATATATTTACATTGCACTACATAAAGTACACACTAATGTCACAAACCCATACAATATTTTGGTTTCATTTTCAGTCTCACTGCCTTTAAGCGAAATAATGTTCCAGTAATGATTTCACTTTATTCTTCTGCGAGCCTCTTTGAGATCAGAATGTACTGCAGCTAGGCAGAGCACAGAACACATATTTACATATTGTTGCCACATTGTTCATGGTACATGATGTAATTCATGCAGTTATTTTCTCAAAATCCTCTGCAGCATGGCGGAAAAATTCACGCTTTAATCAGCAAACAGTGGAGTTTAGTTAGTTCCTAAATTCCTGTCCCTTTCTGCTTTCCAGACCTGCCTAATTCATCCTGACGCTCTACCTCTGGAAGAAGTTCATTCTCGCTGCAGTTGAGAATGGTTCCACATAAACAGTCTAAAGATTAATGAGGTTTTTAATAATTGGCTTTTCACAAGCACCACATTTCTTGGGTAAATGCTTGTTTGAACAATTTATAAATAAATAAATAATATACAGTTTAAATAAAAAGAATGAACAGAGCTGTATATCTGGTTTTAAATGTTACTTAATGGCTTACTTAAAGGAAAAGTTTAACAGTGCTAACCAAGACTATGGGATTTAATTCAAAACCTTTAATAATTTTGCACAAATGCAAGCAATGTGATAAACCAGATTGTGATTTTATTTTTATCACATTCTTCCTTTTGTTTCAGAGATCGTTTACAATCTTGGCATAGAAGACTTTTGCAATCTATCAAGTGCCAGCTAAATTTTTCCGTTTATTTTTCGGATCAGTTACATTTCCCCCCTCTTTATCTGCTAATAAATGCCAGTTGAGTTCGATGAGACTGTTGAGAGGTTGTAATGGATTCCTGTTTAACGACTTGATTTAAAGTGGTGTGGTTAACCTGCACCTTTTATATTACTTTATTCCTTTTGATCAGGAAATCATTTAGACTCAGAGCAGAAGCCAAAAGACGAGCACAGATTTTTATGAGCCAGTCAGATTAATAGTTTTATTATGCTCTTCAACTGGGTGAGGAGGCTCTTTGGGTGTGTCTGTGGGTGTGGCCATTTTAATCACATAGGAAAAAACCCACAAACCTTTATGACATACAAAAAAAGACTTTTTAATATATAATTCATTAATTACATTACCAACACTATGAAAGGTCATTATTATTATTATTATTATTATTATTATTATTATTATTATTATTATTTTTCGGTACAATTTCTGTAAAGTGAGGTCAAAGAAATGCAAAACAGAATTGCTTGGTGTTTTTTATTAACACAGTTTATTATTATTAACATTTAAACATTAACAGTTTACCTCAGTTTACTTCTTAAAGCAATTTTAAATAAAATGCCTGCTTGGTAAAATAATAGATATAATATGATATTTTATGATATTTTATAAAAATAAAATATCTAAAAAAAATAGAATAAATCGAATGAATACTCGTAATACACGTTTTTATTATATTAATTCAACAGAGTAATCAGTTAAATAGGCACAAATTGTGGGAACTAACTATATGCCGCACAGTCAATATCCAGCTTGTATAGCAGTACAGATTTACTGTCCTCTGAAAATAACAATATACAGCCATTGTTGTAAAAATTGCTAGCAACAAAAGTGAGTAAACCCTAAGTGAACATGTTAAAACTGTGTGCAAAGTGACAATATTTTGTGTGAGCACCATTGTTATCTAGCACTGCCCTAATGCTCCTGGGCATGGAATTCACCAGAGCTGCACAGGTTGTTGCTGGGATCCTCTTCCACTCCTCCATAATGACATCACAAAGCTGCTGCATGTTAGACAATTGCGCTTTTCCACTTTCCGCTTGAGGATGTCCTACAGGTGCTCGCAAGGGTTCAGGTCTGGAGACATACTTGGCCACTCCAACAGGCAGTTTGGGTTCATTTTCATGTTGGAAAACTGCCGTTGGGCCCAGTTTCTGAAGGGAGGGCATTTTCGCTTTAGAATGTTAAAGTACATGTTGGAATCCATGTTTCCTTTAATGAACCACAGCTTCCCAGTACCAGCAGCACTCATGCAGCCACAGACCATGATGCTAATATCAACAATCTTATTGGTACTACTCACCAGGGCATTGCCACACATGCTGGACACCATCTGAGTCAAACAAGTTTATCTTAGTCTTATCAGACCACAGGACATGGCTCCAGTAAGTCATGCTCTTGGATCGGCTGTTTTCGGGCTTTCTTTTGAGCCAGTTTCAAAAAAAGCTTTCTTCTGGGACGACGGCCATGCAAACCGGCTTGTTGCAGTGTGCAGCATATGGTCTGAGCACTGACAAGCTAATCTTCCGCTTTTGCAACCTCTAAATCAATGCTGGCGGCACTCATGCATCTGTGTTTTAAAGCAAGCTTCTGCACCTGACACACAGCACGAGGACTTCATTGATCGACCTTTGCGAGTGGAAACCGTCTTGGAAACCTTCTGTATGACCTCTGCAACTGTATTGTAACTCAGGTTCATGGCGTTACAGATCTTCTTATAGCCAAACCAACTTTGCGGGGAGCAACAATTATAATTCTAAATCCTCAGAGACTTTTTGGCCATGAGGTGCCATGGTGAACATCCAGAGATCAGTATGAGAGAATTGTACTCAAAGCACAAAATGTTAGCTGCTCCAATACATTTACATTTGTGGCATTTAGCAAACCCCCACTTATCCAAAGTGAGGTACAAAAGTGCTTTGATGCTTTAATACAAGATACACAAATTTGTCAAGCAGACATAAACATAAACATTATAAATAGGAAATGTGGCTTTGCATGGTTAAACAACGTAAAGCTGTGAAGATATACTTAAATGATTGCTGCAATGTGAGGGGTGTACTAACTTTTGTTAGACAACGGTCTGCAGTGGTCAGTATCTACCAAAAGTGGTCCAAGAAAGAACAGTGGTGAAGTGGCAACAGGGTCAGGGCAGGCAAGGTTTACTGATACACGTGAAGAGCGAAGGCTGGCCTGTGTGGTACGATCCAAAAAAAACAGCTTCTGTAGCTCAACTTGCTGAAGAAGTTAATGCTAATAATGCTCGATTGGTCAGGACTGTTTTGGCAGCAAAAGGAGGATCAACACAATATTAGACAGGTGGTCTTAAGTTATGCCTAACTGGTTCAGATGATTGTCATAAACTAACTTGTGATTAATCACAACTTAATCCCACATTTTTATCTGTTATAAATGTACCTAAAATTTATACTTTTCAAGTTTTTAATACGCTAATCAACATGGACATGGACAAATATGAATGCTTATTGCAAATGTATGGTTATTGTATGGTTATATGGCTATTATTGGCTTAACATAGACAAAAATTCTTGTAAATGTAATAATGTTGGTGTTTTGAATAATATAAATCATCAAAACACCAACCAAAAGGGGCTTTTTTTTTATATATATACTGTACATCTGAGTAAAGAAAGGAATAAACGTGTGTTGCATTGCAGGTTTTAATTTCTCCTTTCTTTAATATTTATTTATTTATAATTTAAATAAAAATGAAAAAAAATCGCATGGCATTAATAGTTAATAAAATCAGTGTTATTAAATTTGTTATTGCTTTTGTTATTAATGTGTTAATTTTGACATTCCTAATATATCGATTGATATTGTATTATTGAGTAATTTGCAAATATTTGACTGGTTGTGTTAATACTTTTTCATTTCTTCATCTTTGAGCTTTTAGCTTTTATATTTTATTTCTTTTTTATCTTTATTTTGTGTTTTTTTATTTTCTTGATGTGGTAAGTTTTATTTTTGTTATTACAAGCAATGCAGGACATAAACCATGGAACTAAGAAGTAATATTACTACTGTAAAATATTGTATGTGATGTTTGTTTTAAAGGTAATGGTGGTTTTTACTTGTCACACAAACTTTAGAACATAGTAAAATGTCTTCTTTGCATATCCCAGCAAATGGGAGAGTGATGGGGTGCTGCGCCAGATGACCTGGCCTCCACAGTCACCGGACCTGAACCCAATCGAGATGGTTTAGGGGTGAGCTGGACCGCAGAGTGAAGGCAAAAGGGCCAACAAGTGCCAAGCATCTCTGGGAACTCCTTCAAGACTGTTGGAAGACCATTTCAGGTGACTACCTCTTGAAGCTCATCAAGAGAATGCCAAGAGTGTGCAAAGCAGTAATCAAAGCAAAAGGTGGCTACTTTGAAGAACCTAGAATATTTTTCAGTTGCTTCACACTTTTTTTATGTATATAATTCCATATATAATTCCACGTGTTAATTCATAGTTTTGATGCCTTCAGTGTGATTCTACAATTTTCATAGTGATGAAAATAAAGAAAACTCTTTGAATGAGAAGGTGTGTGACTATGAAAATTGAAGATTCACACGAAAGGCATCAAAACTATGAATTAACACATGTGGAATTATATACATAACAAAAAAGTGAACTGAAAATATGTCATATTGTAGGTTCTTCAAAGTAGGCATCAAGAGAATGCCAAGAGTGTGCAAAGCAGTAATCTAAGCAAAAGGTGGCTACTTTGAAGAACCTACAATATGACATATTTTCAGTTGCTTCACAGTTTTTGTTATGTATATAATTCCACATGTGTTAATTCATAGTTCTGATGCCTTCAGTGTGACTCTACAATTTTCATAGTCATGAAAATAAAGAAAACTCTTTGAATGAGAAGGTGTGTCCAAACTTTTGGTCTGTACTATATATATATATATATATATATATATATATATATATATATATATATATATATATATATATATATATATATATATATATATCATATCATGACACAGCACCATTGGAGCACAGAGGGTTAAGGACCTTGCTCAATGGCCCAAGAGTGACAGCTTGGCGATACCAGGTATTGATCCCCTGTCCTTCTGATCAAAACCCCAAAGCCTTAACCACTGAGCTACCACTTCCAGATTTATTTTTAGACTAACTGAGCACTAAAGCAGTTCTACATCTATAAGTTTAATATAAAGTCTTTTGAACAAAGCCATTACAGCTGCATTCTGTGTGTTTAATTCCTGACTTATCCGTCCTTATCAGCGTTTAGTCACGTCTGTGGACGTGAAGCTGCTTATTTGAATAATAAAGCTGTGTGATTCTCACCGCCGGCTGTGTATCAGAGTGTGGATTTTGGAAAGAGGAGAGATTAATAAGTGATTAATGCACTTGGCAATTGGGGGAAGCAGATATAGTAATCTGTCATAACAAAAAAGCTCTTTGTGCTGCATCAATTAAAAATGGCTGATGCAACACTGACTTAAAATGTGTGTGTGTAACTTTTGTATCTGTATTCTTACCCGTATTAGAAAATAATATGAACTTTTTATACATCCACAATCATAGCTTTGCCTGCTGAACACTGCTAAATGAACTCAGCGTGTTTTTAATTTTCCTATTATACTGTGTAGATGCATAATAGTTTACATGCCAAGGAGACTGTCACTTTTATTCAAAACACGTTGGCTAAGGTCAAGGTCATTAAACACCTAAAATTATTCCTTGCTCTAATCCCAAGAAAGAGCATGCTTGACATAATAATCACAAGGTTACACAGTGTGTGAGTCCAGGGATCAGGGTTGTGTATGAGTTTGTCAACAAAAAACCCTCAAGAACATAAAACAAAACATTGTTCTAGCAACATGTTGACACTTGCTAAATGATGGGCTGTCTCTATATATTTGGTTTTGCAGCAAATTCATTTCCTGATTTTTAGAGAAAACTCCATCAGTAATTGAAGTGGATGAAAACCTTAGTGTCCTCAGTTACATCTCTAGATGTAAAAAAGAATAAAAAAATAAAAAAATAAATAAAAAGCAGCGGCTGCTGGAGAACAATAAACACTTCTTGTGTAACGATTCGGAAACATGTGTCCTCCGGGTCACACTTTATATTTTTTCCGACGAGCCTTTTTATACGCTCATTGAGCTGCTGGTGTGTTACCGTTTTCCTACTGATCTGCTACATTAATAACATACGGCTAGGTTTTACGTTGAGAGCTCCAGGCTAAGGGACACAAAAAGAACAAATCAGATTTAGCTCATACATTAAAACATGTCGAGAACTATCATGAGCATCATAAGAATTCCAGTTATTGTGTGTGTGTGTCTGGGTGTCCTGAACCAGAACATACGTCTAGAATAAGAAATTAAATGATTCTTTTATGACATCTAACACCATTCATCCTGAAAGGTGCTTTTTATTTAGAGTGTCTTGCTCAGGAAACAGACAGAGATCAACCCTGCGGTTTCAAGCTCACAACCTTGCAATCTGTAAATAATTGACACATTTCTCAAGATCTCAATTCTTTTTTTATTTTTATTCCTGTCCAGAATTTACAATAGTGAAATGTTTACAAAGGGAAAAGTTCCACATGTTCAAATCAGGTTATGCACATAGTTAAGTTGATTATCTCAACACAATGCTCAAATGAAAAAAGTCCAAATAAATATGAATATATTAAAAATTCACCCAGTTCTCTATGTTTGGAATAAGTTGAGTTATTATAAGTGAATTGGGGCTTTAAAAAATACTCTCCTGTCACAGTACGGACCACGAGTCGGAAGCGGAAGTAGCTCTATCATGTTTATTCCAATCATCAAGCACAAAAACACCAGACAAAGAACGTACAAACCGTAATGCGGGTTTTGTCCGTAAAGCCGGTATAATCCGATAGGGAAGTGTAATCCACGGGACAGGTACCATCCACAGAACGGGTATGATCCATGGAACAGGTATGATCCATGGAACAGGTACGATCCAAAGAACAAGTATAATCCACTGAACAGGGATGATCCACGGAACAGGGATGATCCTGAAAGTAAGTGTAATCCATAGGACAGTAAGTAGAAGTGGAAAAGAATGGGGAACGCTGGCGGTCGGGAACCAGTTCCTCACCGTAGTCATAAAGTTGGTCCAACAGCCAGTGAGGTTAGCACGGGAGTTTATATAGGCGAACCGGCAACGAGTATCAGGTGTCAGCATTTAGTCCGGAGCACGGCAGAGAGAGGCAGCGTGAGTACCTCCGAGGAGGCCGTGGCAGGTGCATCAGTGACATCTCCCAAGTGGATGAATTTGAGATAAAATGCAATTCTTAAACATTGTGTAAGTTATGTGACCCATTCAATTCATGAGAAGAAAGATAGTTCCCTTACAGAAAACCCCGCTGGTGACGTCATGCTTTGGCATTGGCCAGATTTCACACGTGATTCAGAGCATGAGCAACGTGGAAGAGTTCCAAAAGCGTTTTTGATGCATCCCACTTGGCCTTCTGTACATGAGACCTCTTCAGTGGTGGCTCAGGACCCATGGGTTTTCAGGGAAGGACAATGCCCCCGAATTATCAAGGTCACACGGCGATGCCTACGGGCCTTCAGAGATCCCAAATTCAAGTATCAGGCCACTGTGTTGGGAGTTCCCAGGTTGTCACATAACGCTAAGAATGGATGCGTCCCTCACTGGGTGGGGAGCAGTCGTGGGTGGTCACTCCACCCAAGGTCTATAGAAAGGGCACCATCTACTTTTGCAGATCAATTGCTTAGATATGCTGGCCTCGCTTCTAGCATTGAAGCATTTTCTCCCAGACCTCAGAGAACACCACGTGTTGATCCTTACGGACAACACCTTGGTGGTTTCTTACATCAACCATCAAGGAGGTCTACGCTTGTGCCCCCTGTACAGTCTGGCACACCAGATCTTCCAGTGGCCCAGGGGAAGCTCCTCTCAGTGAGAGCAACTAACATCCCAGGTTGGTTAAATGAAGCAGCAGACATCCTGTTGAGGCAGGGGTTGAGACCTGGGAAATCATGGCTCCACCCTCTTATGGTGGAGCAGATTTGGGAGAGATTCGGCAAAGCCCAGGGGGATCTGTCTGCGTCTCAAGAGACGTTGCACTGTCCCCTCTGGTTACCCCTTACTTCTTGGCTCAGCCGTGGCTGAGGCCCCTGGTGCGACCTAGAGTGCCTGGATGGGACCTGGCCGAGGCCTCTTGGAGGCAACTCTCTATCAAGACTAAGTTTTTGTTGGCCATTTGCTCTCTTAAGAGAGTAGGAGCTCTACAGTTTACTCCAGGTATGGCCAGTTACATCCCCAAGGTGCACTCAGTCATCCCACGACCTGTAAGGTTACAGGCATTCTATCCTCCTCATTCTCGGGCCCCAGACCTGGAGAACTTGAACCAGCTGGACACCTAAGTCCATAGGATTGGTCCCTGGAGAAACTCAGATGAACTGCTTGTTGGCTACAGCCCTCTGAGGAGAGGCCTCCCTGCCAATAATCAGACCCTAGCAGATGGATTATTGATGCCATCACATCATCATATGAATTCTCTGGTCTCCCCGCTCCATTCAGGGTCAGAGCTCACTTTGCCCAGAGTGTGGCTGCCTCAAAGGCTTGGTCCTCTAAAGTACCCCTCTAAGACATTTGCTACACTGCAGGCTGTTATACCCTGCTGACCTTCCTCCAGTTCTACAACCTGGACCGCAGTGCTACTCATGGCCTCTCTGTTTCTTGACTTAGCTGTGCTTATACACACTAGTCAGGGATTGATCAGTCTGGTGTGATTGGACACTCGTATCCAAAGCGTTTTGACGCAGTTTGAGTTCCTGAAATGGAAGGTCTCTAGGTTACATATGTAATGCAAGTTCCCTGAGGGAACATGATGCCGCATCTCTAAGCCTTACTGCCAGCATCCCTGCAGTGCTTACTTCTCCTTTACAGAAACTGCCGCTCGCCTCACTCCATGTGTGTTTTAAACTTTTAAACTAATTTTGAGTAGGCAATGTGCAAAGAAATGGAGAGTGTGTTAGAGAATTGAAGAAAAGAGGGCAGGCAGGGTGGAGTGGGTGAAGAAGAGTGGCAGTAGTGATTTGTGAAAGAAGGTTATCTGCATGAGTGAAAGGAAAAGTTTATTGGACTGTGGTGAGACCTGCTATGTTGTATGGTTTAGAGACAGTGGCATTGACTAAAAGACAAGAGGTGAAGTTACAGCAGATCAACCGTCTCCATACCCCCCTGTCCTCTACATCTGCCTCTTTCAAACCAACTACCTGCATGTCTTCCCTCACCACATCCATAAACCTCCTCCTTGGTTTCCCTTTTTTCAATCTCACCTCCCAGCTCTCCAGCACATACCCCCCAGTTCTCCATGCTCTTCTCCACCTGCTCCCTACTCTTACCACAAATCACAATATCATCCGCAAACATTATAGTCCAGGGAGACTCCAGTCTGACCTCCTCCGTAAACCCAACAGGAAAGGGGTCAGAGTTGATTATTGATGCAGTCCAACCTCCACCTTGATCCAGTCTGCCGTTCCTACTGCACACTTCACTGTTGTCAGACTGTCCTCATACATGCCCTGCACCACCCTTACATAATTCTTTGACACACCTGACTTCCTCATACAATACCACAACTCCTCTGTTGGCACCCTGTCGTACGCTTTCTCTAAATCCACATACTGTACACCCAATGCAACTCCTCCTGACATTCTTGATACTTCTCTATCAACATTCTCAAAGCAAATAATGTGTCTGTAGTGCTCTTCCTCGGGATGAAACCATACTGTTGCTTACAGATGGTCTCCTCTTCTCTCATCCTGGCTTCCACTGCTCTTTTCCATAACTTCATGGTGTGATTGATCAACTTAATTTCCCTGTAGTTACTGCAGGTCTGGTCAAATCCCGTATTTTTAAAAACCGATACCAACACACTCCTTCTCCATTCCTCAGGCATCCTCTCACCTTCCAAAATCTTGTTAAACAACCTGGATAAAAACTCCACTGCCATCTTTCCTAAACATCTCCATGCTTCTACCGGTATGTCATCTGGTCCAACCGACTTTCCACTCTTCATCCTCTTAATCGCTGCTCTCACTTCCTCCTTATTAATCCTATCCACCTCCTGCTTCACAGTCTCCACACCATCCAACCTTCTCTCTCTCTCTCTCTCTCTCTCTCTCTCTCTCTCTCTCTCTCTCTCTCTCTCTCTCTCTCTTTTTCTCATTTATCAGCTGCTTAAAATACCCCTCCACCTTCTTAACACACAATCCTTACTAGTCAGCACATTTCCACCTCCATCCTTTATTGCTCTAATTCCTAGCTTCTTCCCTCTTCTAGCCAATCGGTATAAATCCTTTTTTCCTTCCTTAGTGTCCAACTTCTTATACAGCTCCTTATATGCCTTTTCCTTGGCTTTTGCCACATCCCTTTTACCTGCTGCCGCATCTCATTGTATTCCTGCATACTTTTCTTATCTCTCTGCCGATCCCAATTCTGTTTTGTCAACCTCTTTCTCCTTATGCTTTCCTGCACTTTCTCATTCCACCACCACGTCTCTTTGTCTTCCTTTCTATTTCCAGATGTCACACCAAGTACCTTTCTAGCTGTCTCCCTTGTCACTTCTGTTGTAGTTGCCTAATCATCCAGCTCCTCTTTACCACCACCAAGCCCCTGTCTGACCTCTTCCCTGAATCTCACACTACAGTCTTCCTCCTTCAGTTTTCACCAACTTATTCTTCTTTCAGTCATTACTCTCCTTCTCTTCTTTACCTCCAAAATCATCCTACAGACCACTATCCGATGCTGTCTAGCTACACTGTTCCCTGCCAACACCTTAGAGTCTTCAATTTCCTTCAGGTTGCATCTCCTACATAGAACATAGTCCACCTGTGTGCACTTTTCTCACACTTATACACACTTACCTATGATCCTCCTTCTTCTTAAAATACATATTCACCACTGCCATATCCATCCTTTTAGCAAAATCTACCAACATCTGCCCTTCCACATTTCTCTTCTTAAAGCCATACCTATCCATCAGCTCCTCACCTCTGTTCCCTTCACCTACATGCCCATTGAAATCTGCCACAATCACCAATCGTTCATTCCTAGGTACACCTTCTACTCACTTCAGAATTTTTATCTTCACCATCTCACAACCAACTTGTGAAGCATATGCACTGATGACATTTATCATCACCCCTTTAACTTCGAGCTTCACGTTCATCACCCTATCAGAAACTCTTTTCACCTCCACTACACTTTTTAAAAAAAATTAAACTTTTTCTTCTTTTTGTTTTTTTATCACCATCATCATCATTATCATCATCATCATCATCATAATCTTTATCATTATCGATATCTTCTTTATCATTATCATCATTGTCATCATCTTCTTCTTAATATTATTATTTTCTTCTTAATATTATTCATCTTTTCTTCTTCTTCAATCATTATTATTATCACCCCCATTATTTTCTTATAATTATATTCTTTATAATATATTTTATCATCATAATCATCATCATTTTCATCATCATCACCATCTGATTTAAATTTTGATGTATGCAATCTTGGTATTAAAGCCTCACTGTGTGTATGTGACTCAATACTCTAAGGAAATAACAGAATTGTTTACTGTCTGGTTTCATTGAGTTCGGAAAGATTGCACTTTCATATGAAAATGATATACAGTGAAGTTTTAAAGAGAAAAAAGATTCAGGAGAGACTATTATTACTTAGCAAAATGAAAAAGAAAACATAATTATTTACAGAATGTTTGCAGAATATTTAAGAAACATTAATAGAACATAAATTAAACATTATATATTTCAAATATATATAAAAATGTTTATGAAATATTTACAAAATGTGTACAGAATATACCTAAAAACATTATGGAAATTCTAAGTGTTATACAAGAGATATTTATAGAGTATTTACTGCAGGTGGGTTGTTCTATGTTTCTTTAACTGTTTATTTAACAATATAAATAAATAAAGCTTCTTTTATCTTTTCTCTACAGTGATCTGTTTTTCTCACTTAATTTATCAGAAACTTACTAAAAGTCAAGCCTTTTTAATTCCTGTGCGAGAAAAGTTCCTGGCCTTATCGATCGTATCGCCATTAAAAATTCAAATAATGTGTTCACTTAGTCGAGTGATTGTGGAATGAATAAGAAATGAGGTGGTCTTGCAGGAGGATAAACAACACTGAGCGAGAAAGAATCCGTCCACTACAAACTAACATGTCCGATTTATTTAAAGGTGTTAGAAAGATCAGTTAAGAGTCCCAAGAGTGACGAAGACCAATGGTTTACAGAGACAATCTGATCTACATACATTTATATAGAGTCAAAGAGATTAGATGCATTTTACCAGCATATACAGTGAGTGTGTGTGTCTCTTTTACTGGGAGAACTGATGTGGAAATTATAATTTTGGTAAATAGTTTTGATTTTTGGAAGAATTATAACATTATTCAAATAACATAAAAAAAAAAGAAATTACTATAGGCTCAACTTTCTCACTTTATAGTCATGTTCTTTCTTTCTTTCTTTCTTTCTTTCTTTCTCTCTCTCTCTCTCTCTCTCTCTCTCTCTCTCTCTCTCTCTCTCTCTCTCTCTCTCTCTCTCTCTCTCTCTCTGTCTCTCACACACACACACACACACACACACACACACACACACACACACACACACACACACACACACCATTCTATTATTTCAGTGTTTCTCTAGCCATTGGTGGAGCAGGTTGAGCAGTTGAATGAGGACTGCAGTACTACTGCGCTGACATTCAGCTTAAAGGACAACACACAATCTTTTATGCAAATCCTAGGAATACCTGCTGCTGATCTGCACCTACTTCCTGACCAGTGGACACTTATTACTGCGCTTTACTTTTTTTTATCACATGACCCATGATTCCACAAGCTCCGTCCACTACCGCCCCCTTCCCTCCCTTCTGCCCACCTACTGTAACACATCCATTCTTTCTTCACTTCTGAGTTTGGGCAGAAGTGATGAAAGAATAAAATTGTTCTGTTCTTGGTGTTAGAAATCCAGCAGCTGTTTTTTTGTTTTGTGTGTGTTTGACACTTTCGGCTCTTTAAATAGCTGCCATCGTGTTTCGCTTGTGCTTCGACTGCAGATGTGGGACTCATTTAAGAGATAGCCGAAGACGGGAGGAGTTCACTAAACGTAACGGCTAATTACTCATAAATTCGTTTGCTCAGCATTCCTGCACAGACCGAGTGGCTAGAGTTCTTCTCTTTGTTTGATTATTAGTTCCTCGGCGCCTCGGGGGAGCCGTAGCAACTCTATTAGCTTCGACAACACTTAACTCTTAGCAATATGAACCTCTCAAAAAGGACAGAAGAAAAACATAGCATGTACAAAACTTCCGCACTCTATTATCCGCCTTCTCGTCTCCAATATTCCGGGCTGAGCATGAGCGGGCCCCAGTGTAACACTACGGATAATGATATTACATGAATCAATGCTTTATGGCCCCTTCAGATGCCTAAATCACACCGTCGCTGATCAACATCTTTGCATCATTACGTGCGCAAAGGCAAATGCTGGAACGGTGTGATCGGTGAGGAATGAGAGAAATGACTCTCTCTCAGAAAAGGGTGTTTAGAGACTGCCGCACAGAAAAAGAAAGTGTAATTGACTACATCAGGAGAGAATTCTTGGATAGTGGAAACATTTAGCAGCAGAAAGTTTACATACTGAAGAAACACTTCTGAATTTGGTGATTTTGTGTAAAATGGCTGCAACCAAAGCAATGTTTTCCAAATAAGGTTTTCAGAACAGAAAGCTTCTGGAGTTGCATCAAATTTATTTAATCTCAGCAGATTTTTTTTATGCTAATAAGCAATACACATTTATTTTTCTTTTCTTTCTTTCTTTCTTTCTTTCTTTCTTTCTTTCTTTCTTTCTTTCTTTCTTTCTTTCTTTCTTTCTTTCTTTCTTTCTTTCTTTCTTTCTTTCTTTCAAAAATCAAATGTAAGTTTCAAATTCACTCCTATAATTTAAACTGTGCCAAGTGCTGTGAGCTGAAGCTCATAATTATACAGTATATCTGACAGCAGCACTGCCACGATTTGTTTTTTGTTTGTTTATGTTGCTGTAACAGATCTCAGTGGTTCCACACTGGAAGAAGACAGACAGGCCAAGGTTCACCAAGCTGAGCGTTCTTTATTCACTTTCGTTTTCGCCCTGGTGCTTTCCTTTCCAGTACTCCCCACACTTTTGCGGTTTCGGGACGCCTTTCTCCTCTGCTTGGTGTGTCTCTCACTCCCCCGAGGCTGTTGTTTTTCTCCTTTTTATTGGCTTCACCAGACTGAAACAGCACAGTCTCATCAGCTACAGGTAAAGTCTTACTGCTCGTTTCGTCCGACTCTGCCCTCCACTCGCGAACCGCTGGCGCAGTTACCACATCATTTTTGTTTTGGTTTCATGTCATAACCCCACCTGTCATGAATCGAAGTGTTAAACAGATGTGGAAGTGACCTATTTTGGACTTCTGACCTCAACCCTACTGAACACCTTTGGGATAAATTGGAAGGCTGAATGCACCCCAGGACTCCTTACCCTACATCAGTACCTGATATAAATAATGATAATAAGCACAAATTCTCACAAGCAAACTCCAATATCTAGTGGAGCATCTTACCAGAAGAGTAAAGGTTATTACAACAGCGAAAGGGAACTCAATTGAATGGGATGTGCAAAACATCATATAGTCAGGTGTCCACTAACTTTTGTTCAGAGTGCAGTAGCTTGTGAATGTGACCTTTGTGATACTAGGTGTAACACTGACACCACTCCTGTCCTGTCATTAGGTGATTGTCTAATGAGTTTTCCCTTTTGATTATTTTGTGTATTAATACCCTAGTGTTTCCTCAGTTTCTTTGTCTGTTTGCGTTTAACTTACTTATGTATCAGTCATTACCAAGTCATGTAGTCCTGTTTGTAATCTGTTTGTGTTTCTTGTTTCTTTTCCAGTATATGCTGTTACTTGATCATCTAACCTTGACCATGTCTCACAAACTGGATTGTCTACCAGCTCCTTTAATGAATAAATCTTTTAGTCTGATTGCATCCATTTCATCTCTCCTAACATACAAACTCTACTTTCATACTTTGACCCATGCCCTCTACATGAACAGCTGCAGAAGAAAGTATATCAGTATAGTAATAATTTTTTAGATATTTCATAATCTTTTGTTTATACATTAGAATGTGTTATAATCTTGTAATTTATATTTGAGAATGTATATATTAGTGTGTTATAGCCTTGTGTTTGTTGATTAGAGTGTGTTAGTGTTTATAGATTAGAGTGTGTTATGATCTAATTTTTATGGATTAGTGTGTGTTATAATCTTGTGTTTATAGATTAGAGTGTGTTACGATCCCATTGTTATGGATTAGTGTGTTATAATTTTGTTTTTATAGATTAGAGTGTAATAAAATCTTGTTGTTTATGGATAACATTGTGCCACTGAACCTGAAACAATATCAGGGAGTCTGTTGAGACACTGAACACCTCTACAATGGACAATGCTTTACAATAGGTCTAATTTTCTATTTGTTGTTAGCTATTTTAACCTGGTGGCTTAAGAGCTTGAGAGGCAGAGAGAGAGAGTGTGTGTGAGTGTGTGTGTGTGTTTGTGAAAGACATGGCTAATTGGTGCCTCGGTCCTGTGATAATGGAAAGACCCGGAGAGCGGACAGATGCCGTGAGACCCCAAAGGCCTGCGGTTCGGGCGAATTCTCAGCACTCAGGTGTTAATTTATGCCGCAACACCACATTTCCCCCATGAACTGCACTGAGGTAGACCCCAGGGTGCTCCACGGGACAATCTCATTTACTGGTGAGAATAAATAACGGCCCTCTCTCCCTCCCCTATCCCCAACAAGAAGTCATGAGCTGAAATATGATTTTGCAGAGTGCACAAAGGATATTTCATCAGAACTATAACGAATGGGAAAGTTCTGGAGTCAAGAACTGTTAGTCATAATCACTTATGATTAAATATATGTCTCTGTGTGTGTGTGTGTGTGTGTGTGTGTGTGTGTGTGTGTGTGTGTGTGTGTGTGTGCATCATCATGTGGAGGCAAATATTTTATACAATATTTGAATTTATGTAACATTAGAATGTGAGAATTACAAATTAAAAATGTATTATTTAAAAAGTCTACTTTTACACTTCTTGCTTGTTTATTTAATTTTCTCCAAATAATTGCCAGTCAGAGTGTTTATTTTCGCTGATTTGAAAGAAAGCAGCCTGTGGCTGTACCCACACCTATAGTAACACTCCTATCTAATATCATATAATTAACATTAGCTATTAAATATTTATTGGTTATGGCCTAATGTTTATGGTTATGGGGAGATGTGTTGTTTATGATTTAATGCAATGGAAATAATTCAGGTTATGATGTAATGAATTTGGAAGGGTTTTGATTATGACAATGTATTTGTAGGAATTTAAATTTATTGTATTGCATTGGAAAGAGTTTTGTTTACGATGCCATGTTATGGAGGGGTTTCATAGGATCTGATAGAAGGGTGTTGGTTATGATGCACTGGAAGAGGTTTCAGCTATGATGTAATGTTATAGATGGGTTTTGCTTATGATGTAATAGAATTGGTGTTGCTTACAAAGAGGTTGTAGTTATGATGAAATTAATATGGAGGGGTTTTCCTTATGATGTGATGTATTGGAAGAGGTTTTGGCTATGATGTAATGTGTGTGGGGATTTAGTTATGATGTGCTGCAAGAGTTTTGGTTATGTAATGTTGGTTATGTATTGAGAGGAGTTGTAATGGAGGGGTTTCATTGTTTCATTTATGAAGTAATGACCTGGGAGGGGTTTTAGGGAGGATGTAGTGTGTTGGGAGGTATTTGGTCAATTATAAAATAGAAGAGATAATTGTGGCTAATGGCATCTATTCGTGTTTCCACATTTATAGCATTTCCTCATTTTTAATTACTGCCACCTCTGGTGTGGTGTGTACAGAGATAGCCTTTCACAAACCCTCAGAGTGCATCTTTATTTCATCATGACGTGTTCAAAAGGGAATCAGAGGTGAATGGTCGAGCTCTTACTTTTGTTGCTATGCGTGGGCTCCAAGTTTCCAAGCTCACCGTTTGCTAACTCCAGGATCATTTTGTGTGTAAGAGAAGTTTGCTGTATTTAAAATAAAACCCTGCAATGTTAAAGAAGCATGTGTCACTGTGGAGGTGGATTTAAAAAGCACTGCTTACTCCACACAGGCCACACCATCTGCACTTTGTTCTGGAAAATAAATTGTGCTCAGGGATTTGCATGAAGTCCTCAACAGCATGAAAGCCAGATAAAGGAGAAGAGAGAAAAGGAAGATGAGATAGAGAATGACTGTATAATTCATATCCAATAGTAGGAGAGAGGGCACGAAGAGGGTTCCTTTGTTGGCTACTTTAATTATTATGCAGTCTTTTTTATTTTTTTTTGCAGAATGCCTTTCATTCATGTCAGAGAGATACAGAGTGTGACTTCAGCGGTTTCTGGTGGCTTTTATCCAGAGCACTGATTAAACTACACAATAAGCCACAGCCACAAGGCACACTTTGCATGTCTTTCAATTGTTTGTCCACTACTGATTGTACTGATTGCTGGTCACAATTTCCTTAACAACTCATCCTTTGGACATTGTTTAAGAAATATAATTAAACAAAAATGAGCTAATTGTAATATCCAGACCTGATGATGTTTTAAAATGCTGTCTCTGTTGAAAACTTGGCATCATCATGGAGTCCACAGAATCTGTCTTTCTGCTGACATCAATTAAATATCACAGAGGGGGATCAACTTACGAAATTCAGACTTGAAATAACAGACATCTGTAAGTTAGCTTTTTTTATTGCAATATTTATTCAGTTAAATCTGCCTGTTGCCACTGAGCCCCATATTCTTGTGTTCAAGGCATAAATAAATCATTGGAGCACAATTATATGAGACAGGACTAGGGCATGGCAAGTTATTTTAGATGTTCTCCAAAAGAAGAATAATGTCCGCTAGATTGACCTGTGTCCTGACTGTTATTAACAGCGCAGTAACACTCTCACTTAGAATTATTACACACACTATATAATAATTACAGCCAGGAGAAGAAGTCCAAGTGCTGTTCCCACTGTTTCCAAGTTCCAAAGTTTCCTATTACAGATTATGAAATACTGCAGTTTCATTACAGATATGATACCTATCTACATTATGTAGATTGTAACTGTGTAGGCTTTTTAAAATATGCCTAGCTTTCATATTAATGTTTACTAGATTAATGTTACTGGGGAATGTCCAAACAATAAAAAAATAATAGAAAACCACACAAAGGAAAAGTACTACTAACCAGTTTAATGAAACTTATTGAAAAGCAAATGTCCCAGTAACATTTAATGAAAAGATAAATGCAACACCTTAACACATCAACTTGAGCTTGGGCCTTATGTTTAATTTTTATGTTATGCTTTATGTTTTTGTCTTATGTATTTTTATTTTACTAAATGAGCATACACTCATTTATGTTATGAAACTTGTTAATGAGCTAGGAAAATCCCACACTTGGCAACCATGCCACCTCTAAACCACATCCCATGTCGGTCATGCCCAGTGCAGCCAAGCCAACTCTCATAAATGGCAACTCACAAGTAGACCAAGCAACATGCTGTACAAAGGTGCTAATGTTTGCTTGTACACTGTAATATTCATTATAGACCAACAAAAACAAAACAGTTTCACACCAGTTATTCACCATCCCACTGTCTCCTGTCACTGTTTTAACTGAACAGTTTTGTAATTACAGCCAGCAGATTGCTACACACCACACAAGCATTAACAGCAAACATAAACTAGTTACAGCTTGTAATTCTCAAACTACAACTAATTAAACCTACAAAAGCATACAATTAACTTGAAAATTTTACTTGTAATATTATGGTAGTCTATTCAACTCTCTCACTGTGAACATACAGTAGTAATGCAGTATTTTCTCTACTTCATTTAACATTATATTTATTACAAATATTAGCCACCTAGTATTTTGCTATCTATAATCATGGGTTCCATGAATAAGAGTGGGTATAGCTGAGCAGGGGTATTATTGACAGAGGTGTGATTCAGAGAGGTGGCTAAGAGAGGTGTGGCTGAAAGGGGATGTGGATGATAGGGGTGTGGCTAAGAGAGGTGTTGCTGAGAGGTAGGAATTATCTTATAAGCTAGATTAATACCACTAGTTATCAAACATTAAACAGTTTCTATTTATAAATACCCAAAAAGAAAATCCCTTTTATAACTGATAACAAAACACTTAGTAAAACAGATTAAAACCAAACTCCACTGTTTTCTCTATGCCCACTTAGCTGAGACACATCCAATGGCAATTGTGTGCCATTAATGATGATGATAATGCTAATAATTATAATAATAATAATAATAATAATAATAATAATAATAATAATAATAATAATAATAATAATAAAATATATAATAATATTGGTCATATTATTATTATTATTATTATTATTATTATTATTAATAAACAGATATCCATGGTTTTATCTTTGTCCTTACTGCAAAACCAGACAGATGACCTTGAAAACATTTAGATTTTGTGTTAAAAAAAAAAAAAAAAACGCTCACTTAAAAATGAATTGCCTTTTAAAAGGATTGAGCAGTGTTTCTTTGATTCGGTGCACAAACCCAGAGTGGCATTTGAACAAAACAAGCCAAGGGTCCACTCCAGCCTCACGATCAAGGTGAGAGCATACAAACGGCTGCTCTCATCAGCTAAATCAAGACTGACTCTTATTTCTTCAGGTGACAAAGCGGTGTGGCCTTCTGAGATCAGAAAACAGTAAAACGTCCTGACAGAAGGGCTTGTGGGTAGGGCCTTTGGAAATCTCTCTGTTTGCATGTCTATGTGCATATTCTATTCAATACAAATATAGTCTGAATTTCAGACAGCATGCCAAAGACCTGTTTTTAAAGGCACCTGTATTACTATTCAGTTTCAATAATTTCATTAATAATTATTCTAAGAATAAATTAAGACAAATTCTACATTCAGAAATGATAACGTTATGCACAGACACAAAAATAAATAAACAAAACTTTTCTACACAAATTTCTAGAAAGCTACCTAGACACAACTTATGTTGGTATTCTAACTCATTTTTAATGATTTAAAATTATTTGTGACCTTAGTTTTCACAGTGACAGCATTAACACTTTACAAAATTTTGCTATCATAAAGCATCATAATCATCTGAAATAATATTAAGCTTAAATCTTAGAATTTTTTATTCACCTGAACCCTTACATAAGTGTTCCTATTTTTTTGTGAGTTGCCATGGAAATTTTAATAAGCGCACTGTTGTACAGTTCTATATGATGTTTTGGGACTTTAGTTTAATTTCACAATAATAAACTTGTTCTGTGTGTTCTGTAATTGTATTTTGCATTGTATCTCTTTTTTTTTTTTGGGATGGAGATTTAAAGATCTTAGCAACTCCTATGAACTCCATCCACCTGAAACATGACTCACATTACTCGTATTACTCACATTGTGGTCTAGTGGTTAGGATGTGGCGCTCTCACTGCTGCGGCCCGGGTTCGATCCTCGGTCAGGGAACCAACCCCAGCCATTAGGGTTGCACAAGCCAGTGCACTCTTAGTGCCGGTCCCAAGCCCGGATAAATAGGGAGGGTTGCGTTAGGAAGGGCATTCAGCGTAAAAACATGTGCCAAATCATGAACACAGATGATCCGCTGTGGCGACCCCTAATGGGAGAAGCCGAAAGAAAGTTACTTGTATTACTCACACAAATTGCCAATTATATTCATTAAAATGAAGATCTGAAACTTCTAAAATGAAATAATAAGGATACAATATAATGTAAAGAGTTTGAGTGAGCCAGTGGCGCAGAACATTGCTACTAAGTGAACAGAACTCGGCTGTGTGTGTATATTTGTGTATCTGTCTCTAACACTCCCTGACTTCCTCTCTGTTTTTTTCCAGTTTAATTATCCAGACCTAATGTGAAGTGAAGTGTGACAGATTCTGCTCGTGATGTTCAGCTCTCTGATGGAGGAAAATGTGTTTCTAACACTTCTGCCAGCAGCTGGAGTCCATCGGGACGCTGAGGACGAGAAAGCGTGTGGTGCTCCAGCGTCGTAATGAAGAAACGGTCAATTTACACGGCCAAACAGCCAACAAAGCACCTCTCACAGTCCAGCTGTAATTTAGCTCTGTTTACATACTCAGTTTTATGGCTTTGGCTGTTTCACTGTGAGACTGCAGCACCCCACGCAGAAGTGGGCTTCGCATACACTGCTACACACACACTGAGCGGACAATCCCATGTTATGCCAATGTCGCTCTGGTTTAGTGTAGTTAGTGTTTGGTTGATTACAGTGTTTGGCAGCTCGGATAGTGGTTTCATCTCTACCACTAATCGCACATTTATATTAATGTTCCAGTTGTTATTCATTACAACCCATTCACAGGAAGCTACAGTATATTGTTCCACATAGGTATTTTACAGGTTAAAAACTGTGTAAATGTGTCTTTTTGGGAAGGAGTCTACATTGCCAGTGATTAGTAGCAGTCAGGTAAAGCTCTAATAAAGTTTACAACATCTTCAGGACAGAAAAGTGTACATTTTTGATCAGTAACAGGACAAGCTGTATTTTTGACCTATTAAGAGAGAGAAAAAAGAGAATTGTATTGGAACAAGTACATGACAGACATTCTATAACATTAGATAATTGTTATATTTTAAAGATGGTGATCTTTTTTAAATTGCTGTAGTATAAGGAATAAAATACTTGGTTCATAGTGCTGTTATTATAAAATAATCAAATCTGCTTTACAATTACACTACTATTCTGTTGTGGATAATTTTTCGCAGATTGGCTCAATATGATGATCAGTAATTATACAGTAGATTCATCACAATTCCTTTTTGAGACCATGGCTACAGACAACAAACAGTAAATGACATCAGCAACTAGTGTTATAAGTTTACTGTATAATGATTTGAAAAACAACAACAAAAAAACTAAGTATACATATAAAACCATGTGTGAATAGGAGATTCAGATTGTGACTCCAGCATTACAAAACTTTAATAGAGCTTTTAGAGTTGGGTTGGTCCCAGATCTCGATTAGCAGAATTGATTATCCGAGTATAAAGTGTGTGAGCATCCCTGCTGAATAAATCGTGCATTATTTTTGGACTGCCGATTAGAGGGAACATCTGGAGGACGAACAAATCTACATCTGTCAATGGAGCAGAGCACATGCCAAAAAGTGAAAGCTCGGCAAAGAGGCGTGAGGGGGCAGAGATGGGGGAGGGCGGGATGGATTTAATAACTGCAATTAAGACTTTAATTAACCCCCGTGGTCTCCGGGATTTTTTGCAACAGAAGTGGGAAACAGGGTTTAGACTTTACCCTGTGGAACAGTTGCTTCAAATTACTATACATTTAAACTATATCACTGTAATATGCATAAATATGTAAATGTAAATGGATTCATATTTACTAAAAAGCACTTTTTAATTTTGAGATCTTGATGCTATTGTAATGTTTTTGAACCACTGTAGTCTAAATGATAAGACGAATTAATTAATTCAATCAGTCAAATGTTATGACCAGCATAAGAAAAAAGAAATAAATCATTATATTAATCATTATTAAATCTTTTAAGAATGCCAGCTTGACACTTTCATTAAAAGTCGTTAAATAATTCAATCACATAACGTGGTTGACTTCTGGTTTGTGATTGTGTTGATTCATTTCCTTGAACAGCAACTTTGACTGTAGTTAATGTTATTAATGCACTCGTTCTTAATATTTTTTCTGTAACAACAGCTTGGACACAGGAATTTTAATGATGGGATACTCTCGATAAATAGACAAAAGAATAGTTGAAATGATACAGTTTACTGTAAAGATGTTTATATGTAACCGCCTGTGAGTGTTTTCTGTCTCATTAACTTTAAAAAACAGAAATAACAGAGCCTGGAAAGAGGATCAAAGGTTTATAGCTGTTATATTTTAGGATTATACCCCTGGACTATGATGACAATCAGTCACTGCACCCTTCCTTACCTGGTGGAGGAATCCGCTTCGCCTCAAAACAATGCTAAGGGCACCAGGAAGATTCTGGCCTCAACACCGGTGTCACCCCAAAACTTTTCTTTGCCATTGATCAGTGATGAACAAAACACACAAACCGTGTACTGTACTTGAGTTAATGTACAAAAGTATTTGCCTTAAGTATCAATATCACATCAATCTATTAAAAAAAATGATATTAATGAATCAAACACTGATTGATATCTAATCAATTATCATGAGCTAAAAACCTTCTTTTCAACTACTTAACTACAAGTTAGGCGTTTCTGCCATCATCTATTGGTCTCAAAATGTTCTGTGTGCTGTTGAACTGATGCTGAACTGTATGCTGGTAATACGTAGATACCACCAAGTAGCAATCAAAACAAGCTCAAAAAGAGCATGTTCTCTACTCTGATTGGTGGCTTGCTGCGTGCTTGACCAGTTGTATTTTTATCCACTCATAAATAAAACGGAACAACTGATTTTGCAAAATGTTGTAGTATATTTGTTTTTAAAATGTAGTGAAGTAAAAGTCTCCCCAAATGGAAGACTTTGGTAAAGTAAAGATACGTGAAAAAGCTACAGTACAATAACAAATTACATTCACTTCATTACTGTCCACCACTGCCACTGATGTTGCTCAGCTTGCCACGTCTGGATCTGTCACTTTACTTCCCTGTCCTGCTGAAGACATCGTTCCGCCTCCTTGCAATGCAGAGGTCACCAAGCCAGATCTTTCTCTCGGCAAGGGCATCACAACCTCACTTTGCTTTTCCATGGATGTTGCCCAGCATCCGTGATTGAATGAAATATGTTTTGGACATATTTTGGAAATATTCTCATTTAAAGTTGATAATTTTATACTACTATTTTTTGACTCATCAGTTGTGCTTGTACAATTAAATAATTTGAAAGAATATGGACTTGTTTCACTTGCGCTACAGTAATCCAGCTAAATGTGAAAACGGTGTTTTTGTCTAAAAAGTTAAAAGGATAGAGAAATTGCTGAATTTTCTAAAGTTGGAACATGTCAAGTTTAAATAGATTCTGGTGGTGGGACTGAATGTACAGTAAGTATTAATTCACAATATGCAACAAAATAATATAAACCACCGTTTCCTGGCTATGCTAACTTTTCACTCCATTTATAGCTAGTTCGCTAAACTAAACTATCAGCAGAGTGTTTAATTGAGTGAGGGTGAGGCAAGGCTCTCAGTATCTAAAATGGTTTGCTGTTGTTAGTTGTTAAATTGGTAGTTGTCTAAATCAAGCATTTCACCACTCTGGCTTCTTGTTTCAAAAGGAAGAGAATAGAGGATTTTAAATGGTTTTCATGTTATATTTGAGTCAATCTTGGCATCTTCCTGCTTGTCTTTAGGCTAATTACAGCATTTGGAGCATTTTTGTTTGCTACAGCACTAGCATGACACATCAATCTTTTCAGTTTCCTCAAAGAAGAACATCCAAGCAGCTTAAAATGATATAAATGTCTCTGAGTGACAGCAGAAATCTGCATGGTGGCAAATGGCGTCCTTTGAAGTCAATGCCGCGTCAGATAGGATACAAGGTTTGGGTTTTAAAATGGTGTTGCCCACCTTAAATCCAGAAAGCGACTGCAGACAATGTCAAAGTGACAGTCTTAACTCTACAGCAGTGAAGTGAAAAAGTTCACGGTATACTTATCTGAATAAGAATGTCACGGGTGCTTAAATTTACATTCGGCTGTAACCCGCTATGCTGACGAGCCTACGATGCGAGTGGTGGGGTGAGGAGAAAAAAAGAGGCAAGCAATAAAGTCCTTGCAAATGAATATTTTTCTTGTCCAATGTGTGGCACAATTCATCACAATTCAGTGTCCGGGCCTAGAGTAATATATAAACTCAGTGCGCTTGTCTTTTTGCAAAAATGGAAATGGACTTCGAGAAATGAGCAATTTCCCAGTGGAAAGATCGAAAAAGGACGTGAGGCTGTGCGCTCCCGACCTGTCATCAATCACACCGGACTCCAGAGAGAATGGAAAAAGAGAGAGGATGGACATTGACAGGTGCTACCCTGAGCCTAATGGCACAAAAAAGGCGAACAAAGACGGTATACAAAAAAAAAGCTCGCCAACCCGAGCGCTTCGGGAACAGCGACAACGCTGTTAATTGCTTCTGTTCGTCTCTGGAATACAAAAAGCAGCTGGCTGAAGGCGATGGCGCTTCCCAGATTATACACCCGAAACCAATTGCCTTCAGCTTTCCAATAGTAATTGAGGGAATGCAGTGTGTAACGGGTGACAATAAGAGATACCGACTGCGAGTGAAGAGACAGCTCACTCCTGGAGCTAAATATACATCAGGAAGGTAGTGAAAAAAATATATAGAGAGAGACTTGAAAACTGAAGGTCATTCAATAGTGTAATTTTTTTTTTTTTTCTCTCCTTTGGTCATTGCCATTTTCTCATGTCCTTAATGATACAGAGCAAAATAAAATGAAATATATAAGTGTGATATATTTCAAACACAAGGCAAAAAGTGTTATTATTATTTTTTTTTTTTACTCTGACAGCATCTGTGTATTTGCTTTAAATTGCTCACTAGTATATAAAGATGATTTACTCCTTTAAAATATTTATACAATGTTTTTTTTATGGGGAAATGTATTTCATCTGCCAAGTCTAAGTCATTATTATAATGCAGTTACAAAATCAATTTAGCTATAGACAATGTTTATAGGGATAAATTTATTGGGATTATTAGGAGTTTATGAATTTGTATACATTTTTACTTATTTCTCTAAAGCTGTTTTGGGACCATGTTTTTTGTTAAAAGCACTTGAATTGAATTGCTTAGAATCTCACATAGCCATGCTGATAGTGATTTTGGTGTCCTATTATTTCTAAACATGGACAAAAGAGCAGAAATTGTACAAATAAAAAGATAACGCAACTCAAAAGCTAAAAGATTATCATCAACATCAGCCTCAGACAAAAGAGCGTGGCCTTAAGGTTGTGAGCAGAGATTTGTATGACAATAGTTGAAGAAGATTGTTGTCCACATTTGGTTTGTGTGTTTAAGATTGATACATTAATAAAAGAAGAATGGTAGTAATGAGGGAGGAAGGAGTGTACTGGTTTTAATGACTTTATATGAGTGAGAACCTTAGCATCTGTGTCAGAACAAAATTAGTTAGCATGCTAGTTAATATTAGCTAACTACAAGTGTTTTGATTGGCAAGCTAAATGCGATTTTATTTGCTTTGTACTACAAATAGATTAAAAAAAAACGTGTTGCGCATGGATAAATAAAAATAAAAAAATAAAAGAATGATTCAAGATAAAAGATCTCAAAATAAAGATTTATGAGAAAATCCTAGGACAACTTCAAGGTTTTAATTCTTTAGTCCCCATTTGTTGACTATTTTAGTAATTTGTAAATAATAATTTAAATCAGCTCGTAACTTCATCCGCTGACCCTTGACCTGTCAGGTTTCTTCTTTGCTGTGTCAGCAGACTGCCTAATTACATACCCCCTTATCTCTCTCTTTCTCTTACACGCACACAAGCACACACACACACACACAACACACACACACACACACACACAGTTAAATCTACCAGCTGTTGACGTTTAATGCTTTTTACACTATGCTACTATGCTATCATCAGTAAATGTTAATCTGTGTCATCATTTTATAACATACAGTAGTTAAGATGTACATTAAAGTTTTCCAATGTCTTTAAAGACAGAATACTTTATGCAGTGGCGGCCCATGCATTTGGTACCTGGGCCTTCAGTATGGACTAAAACGACTTAATCCACCTCTTAATACAACCACTATCACGTCGCAATTATAGAAACCATCAATACAATACAAAACCACAATATAACAACCTTTTTAAAACAATTTTAAATACCATTTTACTAAAGCAAAAAAACCCAGTAAGACAACTCTAAACCTCTACACTACCACTGCAACTGGGCCACCTACATCATCTGGAGGAGTTCAGAATTAATATTACTAATAATTTGTACTGCTCGTCAGAGGCTGTAATCCAGTGGTCCAGCTAGCTAGATTCGGGGTTGCCCGACCTCTGCTCATGATGTCTAGCTTTTCTGGAAAATGTATTTTTAAGTATATCCGAGACCAAATCAATTTCTCTTCCTCCGTAAGCATAAAAAAGTCAAACTCAGATGTATTCATGTGCTTTGTAAACACACGTGTTTTGACAGTCAAACTTCGCTGTAACAGTTTTCTTCTGACCAACCAATTAGAGGACAGGAAAATGCTGACGCTATTCTGAGAAGCTGTGGCTGTGGCCCCTGAGGGAGGGCAGTTCCTAGCAGCTGGTCTCTCTACTGAGGTAGTAGAGACCATTCTCCATACCAGAGCTCCCTCCATGAGGAGGTTGTATACCGCAAAATGGCATCTGTTCGCCATGTGGCGTGAGCACCACCAGTTGGACCCAGTTATCTGCCCGGTTGGTTCAGTTCTGGAGTTCCTGCTCAGCTACAGTTTGCCACAGTGTTGGCTCTGTCAACCCTGAAGGTTTACGTGTCTGCTATCGCGGCTTATTGTACCCCGCCAGCAGGACAGTCACTGCAGAAACACCCAGCACGGAGGCTAAGGACCGGAATACGACCCAGAGTGCCCGTGTGGGACTTGGCCATTGCGTTGGTGGCTCTATCCAAGCCCCCCTTCGAGCACTTTTCCGATGTGGCCCTTAGGTATTTTTTGGTTAAGACCTTTTCTCCTGCCAATCTCCTGCCTTAAGAGGTTCGAGGACCTACAGGCTCTTTCCGTTGCCCTGTCTCTTCTGGAGTTTGCCTCTGCCATGGCCAGTGCTATCCTTTACCCCAAACCGGAGTATGTTCGCAAGGTTCCTGCGGCTCCCTCACGACCTGTCATTTTGCAGGCATTCTGCCCTCCTCCTTTCCTAGCCCCTAACTAGGAAAAACAAAATCCCAAAAAAGTTTCCCAGCTAATAAGCAGACTCTCAGTAGATGGATTGTGGATGCCATTTGTCTGTGTTATGAGTCCTCTGGTCTTCCCACTTCTTTTAGTGTTAAGGTTTATTCTACCTGGGGTATGGCAGACTCTATGGCCTGGTCCGCTAAAGTGTAGCTCCAGTAAATTTGTAATGCTGCAGGCTGGTCCACCCCGCTGACCATTGTCAGGTTCTACAACCTCGACATCAGAGCCACTCCTGGCTCCTCTGTCCTGCATGCAGGTTGTGCTCGGCACATTAGTACAGGGTGTCATGACTTCCTACTGGCCAGATTTTACACGTGATTCAGAGTGTGAACAACGTGAGACATTCCCAAAGTGTTTTCTACGCAGCTCGAGTTCCCTCAAGGAACCAGGGTTACATACAAAACCTAGTGACGTTAATTCTGATTCTGATTTTAAAAACTTGCTAATTTGTTTAGCTATGGAATTAAACTCATACTGTAGAAGGAGAAGCCACTGAATTAATAGTTATTCAATGAAGTCTTTTAAGCTTGTATTCATTTTTTAATTACTAGTTTTATCACTAAGCAAACTATGTTTTCAATCAAATTAAATACTAAAGAGTCTAAACATTCCATTATGTGTTTTTTTAATTCTGGATAATTGAATAAATGTCTATACTCTAGGTGTTAATTCAATGCTTTATGTGTTAGTAACAGTGCAGATGTTGATATTAAGGTTATGTTAAATAATTGAACGCAGAGAAAGTTCGTTAATTTGAACATGAGTAGCTGTAGGTGTGTGTATGTATGTAGGTGGGTTTACTAGACTATGACACTATTGCACATTAATTTATGGTTCATAAGTTACTTATATATACAGAAATGTTTGATTTATGTATGAAAGCTATTTAGAAAATCTTGTGAAAAAAAATCAGAGTGCTAAATTTATATATATATATATAATATATAGAAATATAAAAAAGAAGAAAGGGAAAGAAAGTCTGGCATTTTTGTGTGGCAGCACAGGTCAACAGCAGCCACAGGGTTTCTGTTTAATTACATCAAAAACACACTGTTTGAAGGGCAAACAAGAAAAAAAATACACTTCATGTTTCGCCCAAGGTGCAGCTGGATATCGTGTTCACGCTGATATTTCCTGAGTGGATGCTGGATGGAAAAGATAAAGACGAGAAAGAAGATAGTAGTGCTTTGTATATCAGTGAAGCACAAAGAGATCTTTAGGAAGTTAAACTGAAAACACAAAAAACCCATTAAAGCTGTTCAGAGCAGTAGACATGTCGACATGCTAACACACTAAAACGCAATGCTATTTTGCATGCACCACAAAGAACACCACTAACATGTATGGAGAATGCAAAATTGCACATAAATCAAACCAGAATATAAAGCTTAAACATACATGTAATTCCATCATCAGGTCACTTAAATGTCATTATAGGTGTATACATGTGATTCCTGCAGTAGACCATCTGAATCTTAAAAATGTCATTTAAAATCATTTGCAGGTCTTTGGCATAACCCATGTAATTTTAGAACATATAAAGGTTATGCCAGTACATTTAGAAGTTATTTCAGCTTGTTCAAAAAGCATCTAAGGTCATGAGAATGTCAGATTGTGTGAGGTCACGCGTATAGGTAAGTCAAATTATTCAAGTTGCATCATAACTCATTTGAATATTACATGACACAACAACAATTAGACCATTTCATGTCATTTACATGTCATTTCTACGCCATGCCAAGTCACTGCACAGCTCAATTCAAAATCACAGTGATCTTGTATCACCTCCATATAATTCTAGGTCAGATACAGTATCAGATGCATTTTAGGTCAATTTTAAATCATTTCTGGTAATTTGATACTCATGTAAAAATAATTCCCATATGATTCCAGCAGTATTCAATTTTAAAATTAACATCTTTCCACCATTCCACCATTGTCAAATGAAGGTTATGTGATTTCCATAGTAAATCATTTGAGTCACTTAAATGTTATTCAAATGTCATTGACATTTCATTTCAGATCATGTGATTTAGAAGTAATTTAGAAGTCATTTCAGATTTTCATTATAATGTCAGATGTGAACTTAAAGGTCATAAGCATGTTCAAGGTCATTCCAGATTATTCAACTTTCATTTCAAATTTTTTCATTTCAAAGGAAAGTAAAAAAAAATACACAATTCCACAATTAAGAATTTCAGGTAATTTACAAAGTAATTTAAATGTCATTTGTGGATCATTCTTATCAGCTATCTTATTTTCTGTCATTTCTTATATTATAAATAGCATTTGAGGTTATTTGAAAGTCATTTGCATGTCCCATGTAATACTAAACAATATGAATGTCATATGTCATAAATATTTGTCATATTATCAAAATGGTAAATCTTATAAAAGCTGTCAGTACATTCTAAACGTAATGCACTCATTATAGCATATATTAGCTCATTATAAATAACATGATTTGATGCTTAGGTCATTCAAGGTCTATTTAAATGCTATTCAAGGTCATCCCTTTAATTAATTTGAATTCCAAATGTTATAGAAGGTCATCTGAAGGATAGTTATAGTCTTTTTTAATACCACTGGTAATTTCCTATTATTTGGGATTCATCCAGGGTCATTTGAAGGTCATGTAAGGTCATTTCTGATGGAACTTGAATGCCAGTAGTGGTCATGTGAAGGTTATTTAAAGTCGTTTGCATGTCACAGATAATTATGTGTTTCACTTGGAGTTTTATATGAGTTTTGCTCAAGTTAAATTAAAGGTCATGCGAAGGTCCTATGATTCCAACACTAATTTGTGCAGATTAAATTAAAACATGAAATGAGGGGTTCCACCAGAAAAATTGCAATTGAAGGTAATGGGTCAGTAATTTTGTGAATATTTAATGGCGATTAAATCAAGCACAACATCTCATCATCCAGACTGGAAAAAGACCTGCTGCACGTGAGTTGTGCAATAACGTCCTTCATAATGATCTGTTACGGTCCTGCTCAGTGGTAGATTGATCTGATTACACACTTTATGATATAGCTCAATAACTCGTTTAATTAGAGCCAACATGAAATGATGAAGCGAGTCATAACAAACTTACCTGAGGTGGAGCAGGAGGAGACTAGGGGGGATAAATCTCTTCTTCTGACTCCTGCACTAATTTTTCACAGTTAAGAAGAACAATAAGACACATACAGTACGTCTTATCGTTGCACCACATCAACTTTAAAGATTAATGAACTAATTAAAGGACACGCCTTTTTTATTCAACGTCTACTGCACATATGTGTTGGGTTCGTATGATCGAAAACTGCATGTACATTTTAGATACGCTCTGTCACTACCTGATATATGTTTCCCTCCTTAATTTACACCTTTAGTACCAATAGAGAGTCGTTAATCTTTGCGAAATCGCTTGCAAAGTGAGACGTGCATCACAAATAGTATGTCGCAAAATAAACAGATTTAAATTAGAGGCGTTAGTGTGAGTCAGCTGCTGTGATGTATACCAATAATTAGTAAATGATAAAGTATTTATAATGATCTGAAAAGCAAGAATGAGGAGACTAGAAACAAGAAGAAAAAAAACACAGCTGGCATATACAAGGTAACAAGAACTGATGGTCAGGTTTAAATTGACACATTTCCTTCACAGTCAAATGAATGTGCAAATGAATGTGCAAATGAATAATTTGCAAATGTGCAAATGAATAATTATACTCTCAACATTGTCAACAACTTTTTTATATCGTAAAATGTCTCATATCTGCATTATTTTGGGTGTAAGCAATTTTTAAACCACAAAAAAAGAAACATATTAGGATGTGCCAGATAAAGTGCTAGTCTATGTTTTGCTGAATTGAAAACTGAGTGTGGAAGCTATTCAGAGATTGATAATATAGTAATCTAATATTACATTTCTTTAAGTGCTCTCATTTAAATTTTCATTAATCTGATTGCAAGTTGCACCTTTTTAAGTTGTATTGTGTGCTGTGTGCTGTCCCCAATGCTGTTGAAAACCCTGACTTGGAGGCTTCTACTTAAAATAATCTGGAGCCCCAAAGACATGAACATCATGCTGGTTAATATCAGAATACAAAGCTATGCATAAAACCTGTCTCTGAATATGAGGAACCTTCCCCACTTTATTCAGGCACTAAAACTCTAGATAACATTATTTTATTCAATAATAAAAAATAAAAAATCTCATACATTTGGGGAAAAAGAAATGGGAAATGTATTCATGGGTATTCATGATCACTGAATTTCATATGTTAAACAGATTTTGAATCAAGGCCCAAATTCATGGCCTTATTGCTTAAAACGTCATTGAATTATGACTCAGAATTTGATAACTTGGCCCTTTTTTTGCCCTGCGTTCAGAGATTTATAAGTGATTGAGACAGCGTTCTCTGACTCATTAACTCAGCACGCTTTCAGCAATGCTAAATTTCCAAAGGATTAAGTGCACAGCTCTTTCCCCCATTTTTTAGGTCTTCAGTTCGGAGATTTGGCTCAAACAGCGAGCATAATGGAGCGAGCGATGTTTAATGGATCGGCTTGGGTTAATGTGTAAATCAAAAGAGTTAGGCTCGAACAATGATGCTGGAAATGCACAGACCAACAGATCATCTAGAACATTTCACTGCTGTTGCTTATTTATTTATTTATCTATCTATCTATCTATCTATCTATCTATCTATCTATCTATCTATCTATCTATCTATCTATCTATCTATCTATCTATCTATCTATCTATCTATCTATCTATCTGTATGTTCATTTGAACCCAACCTTGGGTATTTTTCTGTAACATTCTTTATAACATCAAATACTGACTAGCAAGTCAACCTCCTATGCTAATGACTCATGAATTGACTCTGACTCTTGATTCAATTCATAAGCCGTGTATAAACGTGATTAATTTTCTAGGAGTAATTCCAATATTTTCAGGTACTCATCTGTGAATGAGGTGAGCTTCTTACTGAGCTAATTATGAAGTAAAACACTGTGTCATGCTATTGTGGAAAAATAATCAATGACAGAGTGCCGATAAAGTGGAGTCATTCAAGCTATATATAGTGGCTCCCTAACTAACCCTCCATCATCTCTTGGTGGTAAAACTTACAAACAAAAGTGCAGACGAGGACAAACCAAATGTAAAGTTCTCTGGCAAGAAGATTCACATACCACTTTATAAATAAATAAGTAAAAAAAAAAAAAAAAAAATCTCTAGCCAAAATGTCTATGCTAATGCTCTCTCTCTCTCTCTCTCTCTCTCTCTCTCTCTCTCTCTCTCACTCTTACTATGGTTCACCTCATGTAAGGAACATTTCTATGTTGTGTAATAAACCAACTGATTATGGAGCAGTATTGGACCAGTTCATTCCCCCTGGCAGAGCTACTGTACTGTTTCCTGAGTGAGTTATATAACACCTATTAGAGGCCATTTTATAGCCGAACATTAATCGTTAAAACTTCAGCTGGCCCCTAATCCTCGGTTCAAGATCTCATCTGTGGGTTTCATGCTGTGGGTGATTGATGCAGCAGGAGTTCAGCCAAAAGGCTGCAATTAAACTTAACTCGAGTGCTATTCTTATTTCCCCTTTGTTATGCATCGCATACTTCCTGTTCATCATCCTGCAATTATTTTGATGAGCTCGCTCTTAACACCAAGGAGAAATGTACATGTGATGTGATGTGAAATGGAGAAGGTTGGTGACGTGCAAGCGAGTACAGATTGCTCTTTTTTCACGTTGTTGGGCCTGTAATGGTTTATATCTGTATGGATAGGTGCCAAGACCTTTTTTACCTGCTCAGTGTTAAAGGTCACTGCATAGAGAATTGTAAATGTTTTTGCAGGTAAAAATAAATAAAACGACATATGTGTTCTTGGTAGCATGATTAAAGAAAATATATATAAACATCCCCCTACCCTACAGCTGGTCTATGAGAATATTTATAATAGTTACAAATATTCACTTATAAATAAGTATAAAAGACCATGGTGTACAAAATTTAAAAAACCTCTGCCATAGTGTATCAGGTGCACCTTAGCTCGGTGCCATCTCTGCGCCATTTACGTTCTACCCTCCACCTCCCCAACACCACCTCCTTTGGTCTGATAAGGGTTCACTCTAATGCTACCTTTTGTAGCAGCAGCATGGTTTTTTCCATCACTATGTTTGAGCATGCTAAACAGAACAATCTTTCACCTCGCTCAGCAGCAGCGTTGTATCCGATCTAGTCAGCCAACATTAAACCTCTCTACACTCTCTATACTTATCGTTTCGATAAATAAACTCTTGCTATCCTTATCATGAGAGTTGTCATGGTATTTGTTTATAAATAAAAACGATAAAAATTAAATAAAAATGATAAAAAAATTAATTGTCACATTGCCGAGTCCCAATAATAAAGATTAATAAAGAGATAACAGAGTTTTATTTTTTTGGGGATTTTATTGGATTTTAGCATGTCTAATTAATAAATCTATGTGCATTAGTATCATACATGCTTAAGGGATGTTCAAATAATTTTTACAGGTATTTTAACAAAGAAAAGGGAAAAAAAGAAATGAAATTAGGGCACGGAATATGATCTGACCAGATGTCACAGACTATCAATCACAGGTCAGAAGTGTCTCTACTACAAAGTGCATATGTCTTAACTGATTATTCAAGGAATCAAAATTCTGTTATTTCTGTGGTTAGAGGTCCGGCGCGCATATTCAAATATACATTTACCCTCTGATGCAACGTGTTGCAAGATGACACAAAGCCAAGGCTTCATTTGGTAAGACTGTAAAAAAAAAAAAAAAAATGCAGTTAGGGGTCCAGAGCAATTAGTGACTAATCTTAGCAATTAGCATTATTATCATCGTTGAATAGGAAAGTGTTTATAAGAAAGCAGCGGCACATTAAACTGATATTACGTTCAGAACCTTATTAAAATCAAAAGGGATCAATTAGATCATGTTGCAAAGAATCACTGCTAAGATGTCTTTTAAAGCCTACAAAACATCAAACACAAGATGGTTTTTTTTACTCCCCGCTCATGATTTTTTTTTCTCCTCAAAATAGTCCCGTCACGCTCCAGATCTGTGTGACGAAGCCAGCGTCGGTCCCATCACGCTGAGAAAACACAGCGCTGAAAATCAGCTTCCAGTACAGTCCTATAGAACAGAGACACTGTGCTGTTTTATTTTTTATTCCACAGCTGTGTAAAAAGAAATATATTTCTGGATCGAGGTCGAGGCTTGTGATCTTCTCATCATGAGTGCTTTTTCAAAACAAAACAAAACATCGGTGTGAAAAAAGCTCATTTTAATAATTGAAAAGGAGCCTCTTTAACAAAAGCTGGAGGTCAGGGGTCTTCTGTTAGTTTCTCGAGCGCTGGTGGAAAAATCATCGTGGTCTTAGTAATGCAAATTGGTAAGAAATAATGCTGGTATGTGGAAAGTTATGAAAGGTTAAAGCAGTGCTGAGCTTGTCGTCTAAAACCATTCAAATAAAAGATGCTGAATAGGAAATTGTTTTGTGTATAATACTGTCTAATAAAAATGACAGAGGAGCATTCTTTACACATTAAGTAAGGCACAAATCACTCTGCATGCTGCTATTATAAAAAAAAAATCATCAACAATAGGGGTAATGCCATCCTTTCATACATTGGCATGGCCATGGGTGTTTTATTACTCTTATACCATAGTCAGCCTTAATACTTAATTCTGTTTGGCTGAAATGTGCATTTAAACCATTGATTACACGGTCATGAATGCACTGTTTATAAACATCTGTAACCATAATAACATATAGTCACAGCCTCGTACTATATCGGACAGCTATGTTAACATTTTTGAATTACCTTATTAAGCTAAATGGATGATTTTTATGTGTACCTTAAATTACATGGTGAATATGGCAAATTTGTGGAATGGCCCAAGGTGCAAGATGAATTGTACAACCTGAAGAAAAAAGTGTTTGAATAATAAATAATAATAATAAAAAAAAATAAATTTAATAAATAAATAATTTATACACGCACACTATCACAGAACTATTAATTAAGATACATTAAAATAAATGTAATCTTGTCGCACTACTTGTTCTCTCTTCTGAGCACACAGAATTCTAAAAAGAACAAGCTGTCATTTTTAACCTTTCTGTCAGTTTTGCATTGCAAACATTAAATATAATGTTAACTTTTCAGGGCTAGCAAATGGACATGGTATAAGCATTACATTGAGTGTTATACTATGTAAAAGAAAGTACATTACAATTGTTTAATGAACACCAAGCATTGGATTTTCATTTAAATATAACACAGTAACTTGCAAGTTTGCTTTCATGGAACATTTAAGGAAGGAGACTCCAGTGGCAGTAGTTTGTAAGTCAGAGGTAAAGCTGTAACTTTACATTGTATGCTTTGCAGTTCTTAATAACAACAACATGATGAAATAAAATAAAAAAGGTTGTTGAGCTTCTATACTGCAGCAACTTAAGTGTAATTAGTTCAGGGGGATAACCTTTTTCACTGACATTCCACAATGTAAAAATAGCTGGGAAAAATAGAACTTATTTTATTCTTTAAGTCTATAAGTAATTAATTGTAATTAGGCATCAGAACACGTTCAACTTACAGTTGTAAACAAAATTATTTTTTGAGGTAACAATAACTTTGCCTTTATGATTTTTTTATAACAGGGAGGCAAACAATGTTCTATTACTTATAAAGCAAGTGGTAATTTTGTCATATACCACTGGTATATCATTGCAATTAGCATGAAACATAAACGACCTGAAAACTAAGATTGGATTAGTATACAATTTTCATGATGTTATTAGTGCAAATTTACTTCTTGTAAATCCTATACATTCAGCAGCCATCTTGAAAAGTAGCCCAAGATCATGTTTAATTGGATGGGGAGATACATTCGTTTTTGAGCAACAATGCAATATTACTGAGAACGGCAGTGTTTATGTAATACAGCTCGCATATTACTCACTGGCCTCTCCCCACTAATGGATCTCTAGATGCAAATATATTTCGATCATGTTGTATCTCCATCTCTATTCATGTAACATTTCCTTGATTTCGCAGCGCTGTTAGCAGGATGTCATTTGGATTTACAATTTACGATTCGTTGGCAAAATAGGCGGGCTGGGGATGGCAGCATGCAATATTTCGTTGTGAATGGGAATTGATGCGATGCCACCCTGTGCAATCGAGTACCAAATTCTTTCCCCATATTTCGCTAATTCATTTCTTTCCCGCCTTTTTTTTGTGTGTGTAAAAGCCAGAGCTCCATGCAGAGCGAAAATCAATTTGCCATCTCGGATTGTCATATTCCCCCTCACCTACACGCCCGCCTGCAATTATTGTCTCCCAGGCACTTCTTGCTGAGAAAGGCTCCCCTGAGTGGCAATCCATTTTTTATAAGCAGGCAAACTCCCCCCTTTCATAGCCACACACACACACACACACACACACACACACACACACACACACACACACACACACACACACACAAACTCATGTGGAGTAGAAGATTAGAGTCAGCTCCCGGTGACCCTTCCTTATCAAAGAGCGAACCAGCTGCTGTCTCCTCCTACAAAGAAGGGACAATGGACGGAGGCGTGTAGGGATGAGTGAGAAGATGAAGGTCCAGAAGTTCAGAACACATTCACCTTTTATTTTCTGTACGCATGCAGGTCGTGTCACGGCTCATCGTGGGAATACCACGCATGGGAACAGGCGTACATCATCGTAATGACACAGGGGTTCGGGCCTGACGGTTTTATTCAATTATTTACAATAAAAAATAATCACAGCAGGGCCTCAACTGCTAAACAAGTAAATAAATCACAGCTTTAATCGAATTGTGGTGTGCACAATAGCAGGCTTCATTATTAGGCTGGATACCTTGCGTTAACTCTCGCAGTGCCGTGTAATTCCAGAGAGGGTCTGAACAAATGAGAGTTAGATTTCATCAGGCTGGAGTTCATCACTCTGAGTAAATATGAGATTCTCATCTTGTTTTTGATTGACTTGAAGACAACATGACAAATTTGAAGGCTATGATGGTATCTTCAAAATGCTGTCTTTTTGGACAAAAAAGAAAAAATATGTAACAAAATGACAGTTCCAGATAATCAATATTACAAAAAAACAAATACCTAATTAGGATTGAAAAGATAGCATGGTCTAAATGAATATAAATACAAGAATAAGGATGCATGCTTTTTTTCTTGAAGCTGTGCAGGCTGTCAATTCTGAGCGAAATTCCCAACTTAATACGTGTTTAGAAAAAGCCCAGAAGGTGAAAATGAAATCTTTTCAGCCTTTACATTGAAAAGTATTTAACATTGGTGAACATCATGGGTCTGTTGTTATTTATAATAATTATTTAATAAAAAAATAAAAAATAAAATCATTTAAAAAATAAAAAGCATAATAATAATAATAATAATAATAATAATAATAATAATAATAGCAAAGCAAATAATTACGTTTTTCGATGGTCATGTATTACAAAAAGACAGAATTATACCTCTGGAGGTAAATGTGTCACAATTTAGAGGCTAAACCTTACTAGCTAGCTACATGAGCATCAAAGCTCCAGAGTTAAACTATAAAACCCTGAGCAAACTGATTATGTCCTGTTTGAGAGACTATGTTTGGAATATATTGCTTATTCCTTTCTTTTTTATTCAATAAAGTTTTCTTTTAGTGTATCAGTACCTGATTAGCAAGAATTAGATTAGCATGAATGCTATATAAAACTCCACAGATCACTTTGAAGAAGTTTGCAATGGTTTCATGAATTTCTGCTCTGTGTTTGTCTGTCACATTTATTTCGTCTTCACCTTTATTCTGTTTTTATTTTTTTTTTTTATCATTATTCTGAAGAACCTCCACAAACCAGCATGAACAAAACCCACAAACTTCCCTGCACATTTCTGGATTTTATTTTTGGCTTGTCTGAACTTTTCAAAGCCGTACTCCTCCTGCTGGATCTCCTGATCAGACTGAAAACATTGCGCTTGTATTACGAGGATGAAAAGTTGTGTCAGATGTGTTTGCGTGTACACGAAGAGACGTATTTCTATCACGACGTGATCTTTGTCAGCGACTTCATTTAGAGCGACTGCTGTGACTTTTTACATGCTCCGAAAGCTCACACATTATTTTTCTCGTCCGTGGTGTCTGAGATTCATGGATTCATCCGGCTCTTTTGATCCGATGAAGCAAGGGAAGGGCATCGCGTAGGTTTACTCCGGATCCCAAGTGAGGATTCCCGCTGCTATCTGATAGCATGTGCGCTTATCGTATCAGCACACTTTCCTACCCCTCGATCGTCTGAACCTTTTCTGTCCTCAACCTTTAATTCCTCCTCATTTGAAATTCAGGATGTGAGGTTTGAATTTTATTAAAGGCTGTTATTATTAAAGGTTCGTGCTTAAGCGAGACAGAAAAGTAGGAAGTAGGACATTAAATTCATTGTCTGAGCAAATTCACGATGCGATTAAAAGACAGAAGAGAGCAGGATGAAGCCTCATTGTGTCAACGCTTGGACATAATTACTAATCAAAATTCAGGCTTCTGTCTTTTTTTTTTTTTAAATCCTCCACACTCCCCCTACGCACTTCTTTACTTCCTCCCGCCTCGTACAGATATGTCAATCTCTTGGGTACTCTTGCGACGTTTCCCCAGACACCTCATGAACATTTTGCGTTTAACTCTGGACGTCCATTCTACATTAGCATGAGAGCTTGTCAGTGAAAAGAAAAGAGCTGGGGAAAGTAGGCTAATCTGCAGTTAGCATACAATGCCTTGGTGGTGATTCATTTTTTTTAGAACAGCATCTCTAACAGAAATGCAACTGCAAAACACAGGTTTATGGTATTTGGCTTGATATAATACATCTAACAGCTCATTGGTACAAAAAAAATATATATATATATATATATTGGAGTATATATATATATATATATATATATATATATATATATATATATATATATATATATATATATATATATATATATATATATATATAGGAATAGTGAAGTATCCTAAAAATAGATGTGTTTATTTAATATTTGTGGAAAGAGTCTCCATGTTAGGGATTTTGTAGCTGTCAGATTAACTCTAGAGAGAATTGTCCAATGACCATTAAATTCTAATCATTGGCAAATTGACATGGATTAAAATATGTAAAACTCTGAGGACATCCCATTATGAGAAAATAATCATCCCAGCTCCACCCCTTCTTTGGAAGTTGGCCAGTTGTATGGTCGAGAGGAATTTGTAGTAAAATGTAACACGGAATGTTCCCCTTTTGTGATGTAAGCTTCTGTTTCGGTCGTGTAGGATGTATTTTTATGATTGTAATGAATTGACATTATTGACATAGACATCGAGCAAAACTCTATGGTAGTGCAGTCTGGCAGAAAATGAAGACCGTGGCTGTATCTGTGCTGGCAATGAGAAGTAGATGATTTATTAAAGTCCATATTTTTAAAGTGAAGTGATGTTTAGCTCTCTCTCTCTCTCTCTCTCTCTCTCTCTCTCTCTCTCTCTATCTTTCTCTCTCTATGTGCAATCTCAGCTGTCCAATTTCTGTTCTCCGAGCTTTGATGGATTCTGAATTGCTCTTGAGAAGAAGATCACATGTTTTTTGTTTGCTTTTTTTAAGTGGTCAATTACATGCAGGGCTTTCACAGGATGCATCTGCAATTAACATCAATTGGTCCTGCAAAGTAGCTGTAGCAAGAGGTGGTTGAATAATACACTTATGTAAAGATTGAGTCCTCGGTTACTGAGACCAGCTTCCTCTCTCTCTCTCTCTCTTTCTCTCTCTCTCTCTCTCTCTCTCTCACACACACTTTATTAATATTTGAATGGATTTTACTCTAGATGTGAGTTACTCCAGTATTAGTAATTCAATATATTGAAAAAAACTGAAAAATAAATAATAAAATAAAAACTCATGCACATCTTTGTGTCTATTGAGTCTATCAATACACAAGGACCTCTTCAGAGTGTTTCTACACTTGCACTCCTTTACCGCTCTACGACTTTCGGATTGTAATTTTTTCCTTTTTTTTTTTCCCCTCCAAAACTGAGAGAAGTGATTTCCCTGTGACTCACGGCTCTATCCCTGACTGCAAACATCAAGCTGAGACTTTAATCAAAAGCCATTTCAGTAAACAAAACACTGGCTCTGCCCTGTGCACAATAGACAGGAATCAAGCGCTAGAAGGTAGGGAGAAAAAAAATCATCACACACACTCACACACACACAAAATGCGTTGCGATCTTTCTTACATCCAATAGCATAGGAGTTTCTCAAATAAAGCACAGTGTAATGGATTGTCACTTTGTTTTTGCATACAGGGTACGATTCCACAGTGCAAATACATAAGTGATAAGATGTCTGCTAATTTGTAAAACAATTACACTTATTTTTACTCTGTAGTACACTGGCTGGAGGTAATTTACAGTGAAACACATTGAAACTGAACCAGATAAAAGGAAAACAAGACAAGACTGCACAAGACAAGATAGACAAGATAGTTTTAGATATAGATTTTCCAAGATGACAAGACAACGTGACGGCAACTAAGCAAGACGATACAACAAGACAAGACCAAACTATAGAAGGCCAGACTACACCAGAAAGCACATGGTAAACCATAGACTATAGACAAAATATAACAAAATTAATAGAATGGACACTAAACAAGACATTGGTAGATTAGACAAAACATCTAGAATAGACTAAACCTCACAAAAAGGCAAAAATATTATATTAATGATCCAAAACTAAAGACAAAATGAGACTAGAATTTAACTAGACAGGAATATAGTAAGGAATACAATACAGGGCAAGACATGAACCCTAGACTAATTAAGAGAAGTTAAATTATAGTAGAAAAGTTTAAAAGAACCAAGACAACAAGGCTAAACAATGCAAGACTACAAAAGATCAGACTTTACAAGGCATAATGAAACAGAAAGCAATGATAAGGCTAGAATAGACAAGATACGATTTGATTAGACAACTGAGGAATACAATATCCATGACCAGATAAGACATTTAAATTGTACTAGATCAGATTTTGTTAGGACAAGACAAACTGAGATAACTGAGATAACTAAAGTAGTTAAGACTGGAAGGAATGGCAAGATAACTCAAGAATAGATGACAATTCACAAGACAAGACAAGAGAGGTTGACAGAGATAAAGAGTAGACCAAACAAAATAGTGAACAAGGTAAGCCTAGATGAGATGACTAGGACAGATGAAACAATATAAGAACCCAGAGGACAAGGCAATAATAAATGAAACTACATTAGACAAGATTAAAAAATATAAAAATAAAAATAAACAGAAATGCTGTACAAAACAAAACAAAACACATGACATGACAGGATAAGATGAGGTATTTTGTCATCTCTTCTATAGTCTAGCTTTTTCTATTCTTTTCTTATAATGTTGTCAAAATGTTGAATTCTGTAGTTCTTGGTTAAGTCTGAACTTTTCTGTTGTTTCTTGTGTATTCTAATATTTTCTAGATTTGTCTTTATCTTGTTTGGTCTATTCTTCTCTTATCTAATCTTGTATAGTAATGTAAAGACAAGACAAAAAAGACAATAAGTCCAGACATGGCTAGACAAGACAAGATGACAATACATCTTGACTAAAATAAACTAGAATATACAAGTTGACAGTGATTGGACAACACTAGACAGCTGGATTAAATAAACTGACAAGACAAGACAATATTCCAAATGACCAACCTACACAAGAAGAAAAGGAAAACAGGACAAGAGTTGACCAAACGAAGAACTAGTGAATGCAATGCTAGAAAAGCCTAGAAAAGACAAGAGTCGATGGCAGGACATAGACAAGACTAAAATAGTCAAGACGACAAGATTAGACAAGACATGAAGGCAAGACAAAGACAAAACAACAAGGTGAGAGTGAAAAAAGTAGCCAAGACATGACCAGACATAAGATTAGAAGTATAGACAAGATAACAAAACAAGTCTAGACTAAGAAAGACACAAGCAGAATTTATTCATCCCTGACTTGAATTTTGAATAAAAAAACGTGAATCAAACGAAACAGAAATGTCGATCTATGGCGTATTGTGCTGCTTGTTTTTGACAGCTTGAATACTGGACCGAGAAAATGAGCACAGCGTATTTGATGAAGTTGCAAAATGTAAAAACAATTGAATTAAAGTTTTCACACATTTATTGCATAGTTATGATCGATCGCTGCTGTCACCTGCAACTAATAAAATATACAGAACTTGGGTAATAGTATTTTGCACAGCCTCACACTATTACCTTTATATATACAGTATGTAAAATATTAAAGAAAATGGGCAAAACGTATTTATCTATACTCTCTAAAGTTAATTTAAAGGATAATGTAATTTCTATTTGTAATATTTTAATACCTTCTTGTTTCTTTACTTAAATTGCATAATCACTGATGAAATTCCAGGCTTTGACTTTGGCCTGAACATAAAATAGAAATACATTTTTATGAATTATTTGACCAGTAAAATTTTCTGTTAATGTGTTTGTTATATTTAAAGATTGCTTTTTAACAAAATAAACTAATTTCGGTTCCACTGTCAATCTTAGATAATCATATTTTTATTTTTTTATTTTTTGCTTTGCTTTTTGTAGGCTTGTCTTAAAAGTACATTTTTTTATGATTATCCAGACTTCAATTATTCCGGATTTTAACACTTGGTGGAGCCATTAAGTTATCGCTTAAGCTCAGTGTGAGTGAGTGAGTAAGTGAGAGGGTGTATTACCTAACTGGACCAAATCTGAGCTGGTGTAAGAGTGTTAAACAATGATTCAAGGTGAGTGTGATGCTGATGACAGTTAAAGTGCAATAATCAGTGCATCACTCTGACGTTCAATCTCAGGCATGACAAGAATAAAAGCTGCCACTTGTCCTTGTTTTACTTTACAGTAACTTGTCTAACATGTCAAGCTGCCATTTAATGTTGTGTGAAGGCTTACAGATAGTTTGGGTTTTTTTGGTGTGTAATTTTTTAAGACCAAAATAGAGTAAGCTTCAAAACAATAGCATGTGGTAGACATTTTTAGCAAGTCAGTGATAAAGAGATGAACAGAGTGAAAGGCAAAGTGTCAAAATATTTTTTTCCTTTTTTTTTTTAGTCCATCAGTGTTATTTTTTGTGGAAAAATATGTGTGAAATGTAAAAAAAAAAGTCTAAACAGCTAGAGCATTGTTTTGAACTTATATATTGCTAACCATCTCTACTCTCCATCGAATACTGTGATCATTTGGACAGGAATCGTACAACACTATTTGCCAGATTAGCATACTTCAAACAGGATGAGGACATAGAATAGATAGAGAGGGACCGTTATTGAAGATGTTCAGGGAACGAAAAAAAAGAATATGGGCTTGGATTTACATTAAATACAGAAGAGAAAGGAACAGACCAGAAAGAACTGGAAGAGAGAAAAAAGACAAGAAAGAGAAAAATCCTACCACAGACACAGATTTTTTTCATCAGTTATCACCCAGGACTGAGTGATAGATTGCCACTTTTGTTTTCACTTGTTAGGGTTTGCTAAAAGATTATGTGAAGAAACTAATGTAGACAACACAAGACAAAATCAGACTTGTAAAGAACAGATTTGGTGAGACCAGATTAGGCTGGAGTTGTCAATGACAGGTTCGGTCTGGACTTGATAATACAATGCTTTATTACATAAGAGAGATTAAACCGGATAAGATAAGACAAGACAAGACAATATTTAAAATCAGTCTAGACCCTTTAATATGACCAGACTAAACCAAACTTAAAGGCCAGACTAGGCAAGACTTTACAAGAAAAACTAATGTGACAAAAGAAGAATAGATGGAACTGAAATGAGACTTTAAAGACAATGCCAGACTAGTCAAGAAAACCATAATAGAGACCAGATTATATTAGACTTTAAAGGTTACTGAATATATCAAAAGGCTATAACAGAAGAAAAGATTAGATGTCACAAGACTCTGATGACCAGACTAGATAAATTATATCAGTCTACACTTATAAGAGGGAAGATGAAAATAAGGCAACAAAACAAGACTAGATGCATATAGTCACAAAAATAGTAAATTATAAACAACAACCAAACCACACTAGAAAAGACTAAACTGCACAACTCAGTACCAGGCCATGTTAGACAGGAGTAAACTAGACCATAATGAAAGCAGAAAATCATAGAAACAAATATAACAAGATGATGATGGGAGTATTTTTGTCTGAACCTTTCAAATGCCAGAATGTAAAGTGTTCATTACTGCTGTCAGGGTCTCTCGCATACTTTAACCTTCACCCAACGGGAATTGCGCTACATGCTGGTGGATTAGTGTAGTTGACGCCTAGGAAGACAACAGGGAAAACAGAGATGGACCTTTATGGAGGAGATTAAAACTTGAGAATGACGAAAAAAAAAAAAGAGATAAAATTAAAAATAAGCAGGATATGAACAGCAGTGGAAGTGCTTATAGGAGGCACATCCGCCATGCTGAGCACGGCTCATGATACTCTTCAGTTCTGCAGGAAATTACAATACTTCATTACCCAGCAGGCAATTAGAAGAGGAAAAAAGCAGCTTTGAAATGTCTCACCTACACACGGCTTTCTGCTCACGTCTGACAACAAAGGATTAAGCTCAGCTTCATGAATCCAGCATGATAAATCCATAATGTGTTTGAAACCCAGCTTCCTTCTGCAGCTTTGAGAAATGAGACAGGATGTGGAATTGGAAAAAGCGCCTTTTTTTTTTTGCTTGGAAAATTGGAACGACAAAAATAGTCCCAAAAACCTGAAATGTCACCCTGATTAGATCCTAGACATGGGCACCCAAATGTATGCAAGTACCACATGTTTTGATATTATTATTATGGTAAGTCAGACCGGCCATGTGAGATGTACTTTATTTTAACAGATACCTGATTTTAACTGCGTGAACAGGAAGGTGAAAGTGTGAAACTGTGTTTTGCTTTTAGCTTCACTATTTTTAGCTTCAGCACCGAAACGCCTAATTGAGTTTTTGGCAGACTAACAGGTGTTCCTAATTGACAAATACATAATGAGCTCTAAGAAGGTCAGACGTAGATTAACGATGAGCATTTTGATTTTAAATGCCCTTGCACTATTATATTTAGCCATGAGACGATCGTATCAACCCTGTGGTGTAAAACGAGTGTAAGAGGACAAAGTGGACTCATCATTCTCATGTGCTTACAAATTCCAAAATCTAGGACTTTCACAATTCACAGTATGCCACTGAAAAATGCAGAAAGAATGCAATTAGGACTGAGCAAAATTCATAAATGCCAATATATATATATAATCTGCAGTATTTCACAAAAGTGAAAGCACCCCTAAAATTGAGCAACCACTTTTGTATATCTTCTCAAGGGACAATACTATAGAAATGGAAATTTTATATTTTATATATTTTAGAGTCAACATGCAGCTTGTATAGCAGTGCAGATTTACTGTCCTCTGAAAATAACTCAACATACAGCCATTGATGTTTGAATAGCTGGCAACAAATGTGAGTACACCTCAAGTGATAACAGCTGTACATCATTTAACTATGCAAAGCCACATGTCCTATTCATCATATTCATGTTTTTGTATTAGAGCAGTTAAAATTTGGTGCCTTGAGTCCAATTCTCTCATACTGACCACCGGATGTTCAAAATGTTACAACATGGCAAAGAACTCTTTGAGGGTTCGAGAATTAGAATTGTTGTTCTCCACAAAGATGGTCTAGGCTATAAGAAGATCGGTAACATCCTGAAACTGAGTTACGGTACAGTGGCCATGGTCATACAGAGTTTTTCCCAGATGGGTTCCACCTGGAACAGGCCTAGCAAAGGGTCGATCAAAGAAGTTGAATCCTTGTGCTGTGCGTCAGGTGCAGAAGCTGCTTCAAAAAACAGATGCATAAGTGCTGCCAGCATTGCTATAGAGGTTGCAGAAGCATGTGAAGGTGTGCTTGTTACTGCTCAGACCATACGATGCACTCTGCAACAAAGTTGGTTTTCATTGCCATCATCCAAGAAGAAAACATTTTCTGAAGCTGGCTCAAAAACAATCCTGTAAACATTTTGCTGAAGACAACCTGTCCAAGAGCATGGATTCCTGGAACCATGTCCTGTGGTCTGATGGTACTAAGAAAAACCTGTTTGGCTTGGATGGTGTTCAGCATGTGTGGTGACGTCCTGGTAAGGAGTACCAAAAAAATTGTGTCTTGCCTACAGTCAAGCATGGTGGTGGTAGCATCATGGTCTGAGGCTGCATAAGTGCTTCTGGTACTGAGAAGCTGCAGTTCATTGATCAAAACATGGATTTCAACATGTACTGGGACATCCTAAAGCAGAACATGATACCAAAACATAATAATGACCACAAACACACTGCCATGATGGCAACTGCCTGGCTAAGGGTGAAGGTGAATGTGATGAAGTGCTCAAATATGTCACCAGACCTGAACCCTGTTGATCACCTGTGGGGCATTCTCAAGTGGAAGGTGGAGAAGTGCCATGTGTTTAACATCCAGCATCTATGTCATTATGGAATAGTGGAAGAGTATCCCAGCATACAACCTGTGCAACTCTGGTGAATTCCATGGCAGGAGGCAGTGCTAGATAGCAATAGTACCAACACAAGTTATTGACATTTTGGGCACAGTTTTTGACATGTAGATTTAGGGTTTACTTACGTTTGTTACCAACTATTTTGACAATAATGGCTGTATGTTCAGTTATTTTCAGAGGACAGTAAATCTGACTACTCTAAAACATACCTACGTTTCATTCCTATAGTATTGTCTCTTGAGAAAATATACTAAAATGGTTGCTGAAATGTGAGGGGTGTACTCTTTTTTGTGAGATACTGTATTCAGTAAATTATAAAGTACATGAAACCTGATGTGTGCTCAGAAAATCCAGCTCATTTCAGACCAATTGTCCAAATATAAAACTTTCAAAATCTCCCCCAAACCATGAATTGAGCCCCTAAAATGATGCCAATCTTTGTGAAATCTACAACATTAACAAAACACCATCATATGATACAAGTTACTATGAAACTGTAATAAAATCTAACTTTTTACATCACATTAGTATACTGTAATATTACAGATGACAAAAATACAGAATAGCTTTTTGAATGAGTAAGCACACACTTCACCCTGAATATAGTTAACTAACTGCATTGCTAATGGCACTTCCATTATCTCCAGGAAACCTTAACTATCAAGCTGCTTTATTACTGGAACCCAGTTGGTATATTTTAGAGGTTTGATAATAAAATGTACTGTGTTGACTACAAAAAAGTCACACAATACCAAGCAGGATGCTCAGCAATGAGTGCTGAGTTTCTAACAAAACATTTGACATCTTCATGCGTTAACGTTGGCAGATGTATTTGCTGTTCCTGAGTTCTCATATCGAATTATGAGTTCAATATCAAGCCTCAAACGCTTCTCCATCTTACGTCTTGTTCTGTCCGTTACAACAATATTTTTATACACAGTGACTGCAGGACTTACACAACATCCATTGAGCTATGGAGATTTATAGCTCCGTGGATATAGATTTATAGCTTTGAGTGTAACTTGGCGAAACATTATTGAGTGAGTCTCGATTTAGCACAAACTTGGTTTTGCACTTCTGCCAGCTATTGCATTAAATATTCAATATAGAGAGAAAAAAAAAACAACCACTGATCGATCTAAAGAAATTTAAATGTCCAAAAATTGGGTCTTAAGACAGCAAGAATTGTAGCCTGCACCTGAATGTGTAACAACAATTATGCAAAATTCCAGATTTAACAATTCCTAACAATGTTTGGTTTATTGAGTTCTTTTTTCATTAATCATTTATAAAAGCACAACAAATATTTTGTGTGTTACTAGGCAAACGTGTGTAGTTTTGCCTAGTAAATGCATTTAAATCATTTAATTGTTGATGCATAATTGTAATTTTATATATGGATTACATTACTAGGTTTAATTAATTATGTTTAGAGTTATTTATTCAAATTGAAAAAGAAAAGAAGGAGAGTGAGGACTGAAAGAAGAATAAGATGGTGGAAAATGAAGTAGGAAGACTGTATGAGGTTCAGGGTAGAGGTTAGACAGGGGCTTGATGAAGGTGAAGAGGTGCTGGATGATTGTGCAAACTAACGCAGAAGTGATAAGAGAGACAGCTAGAAAGGTACTTGGTGTGACATCTAGAAATAGAAAGGAAGACAAAGAGACGTGGGGTGGAATGAAGAAGTGCGGGAAAGCATAAGGGGAAAGAGGTTGGCGAAACTGAATTGGGATCGACAGAGTGATGAGAAAAGTGGGCAGGAGTACAAGGAGATGCGGCAGCAGGTGAAAAGGGATGTGGCAAGAACTATGCATATGAAGAGCTATAGGAGCAGTTGGACACTAAGGTAGGAAAAAAGCAATAATACCGATTGGCCAGGCAGGGGAACCGAGCTGGTGAGGATGTGCTGCAAGTCAGAGCAATAAAGGATGCAGATGGAAATGTGTTGAATAGTGAGGAGAGTGTGTTGAGAAGATGAAGGGAATATTGTAGGCAGGTGATGAATGAGGAAAATGAGAGAGAGAGAAGGTTGGATGAGGTGGAGGAAGTGGATAGGATTGTAAGGAGGAAGTGAGAGCAGCAATTAAGAGGATGAAGAGTGGAAAGTCGGTAGGACAAATGACCTACCGGTAAAAGCATGGAGATATTTAGTAGAGATTAGTAGACCTGCAGTAACTATAAAGTTATATCAGTAATAACGGGAATAAAGTTGATCAGTCACACAATGAAGTTATGGGAAAGATTAGTGGAAGCCATGCTGAGAGTAGAGGTGACCATCTGTAAGCAACAGTATTGTTTCATGCCGAGGAAGGGCACTACAGACATAGTATTTGCTTTGAGAATGTTGATAGAGAAGTATAGAGAAGGTCAGAAGAATTTGCACTGTATGTTTCTGGATTTAGAGAAAGCATTCAACAGGGTCCTGAGAGAGGAGTTGTGGTATTTTATGAGGAAGTCTGGTGTGGCAGGGAAGTATGTGTGGGTGGTGCAGGACATGTATGAGGACAGTGTGACAGCAGTGAAGTGTGCAGTAGGAATGACAGACTGGTTCAAGGTGGAGGTTGGACATCATCAAGGATGAGCTCTAAACCCTTTCCTGTTTAGAGTGGTGATGGACAGGTTGACGGACGAGGTCAGACAGGAGTCTCCGTGGACTATGATGTTTGCAGATGATATTCTGATTTGTGGTGAGAGTAGGGAACAGGTTGAGAAGAGCCTGGAGGTACATGCTGGAAAGAAAGAGAATGAAAGTCAGTAGGACTAAAACAGAGAACATGTGTGTGATTGAGAAGGAGGGCAGTGGAGTGGTGCGGTTGCAGGGAGAAGAGGTGGAGAAGGTGGTGGAGTTCAGGTACCTGGGGTCAACAGTGCAAAGTAATGGAGAGTGTGTTAGAAAAGTGAAGAAAAGAGTGCAGGCAGGGTGGAGTGGGTGGAGAAGAGTGACAGGAGTGATTTGTGATAGTAGGGTATCTGCAAGAATTAAAGGGAAAGTTTATAGGACTGTGGTGAGACCTGCGATGTTGTATGGTTTAGAGTGGCATTAACTAAAAGACAAGAGGTGGAGCTGAAGGTAGCAGAGTTGAATATGTTGAGATTTTCATTGGGAGTGATGAGGATGGACAGGATTAGAAAATAGTTTATTTGGGGGACATTGCATGTAGAATGTTTTGGACACAAGGTGAGAAATGCTTGATTGAGATGTTTTGGAGATGTGCAGTATGGAGACAGATGATCCGCTGTGGTGAACCCTAATAGGAGCATCTGAAAGAAGAACAAGGGTTATTTATTTAAACCATACACCAGAGTTTGATTAACACATCATACACCAGCAATGCCTTTGACAAGGTATTGTCTTTGTGTCTAAATGTAATGGTAATAACTGTTATGGACAATTGCTGTATGTGTGTTCAACAAAAATCAATGAAATGTTGTAAATATTGTGGCAATGTTTTTTGTACAGTTTTCCAACAAAATAAACATTTCCACACAACTTTACTCACTGAGTGATATAAGATCCCTTGTTTAAAACATGTGCCTGTAGATTTTGCCTTAGTCGTTATTTACATTAGCCGTGACGGACAAAAGGCCAAGAGAAACATCCCTAACAAGATGTTGGTGCTAGTTATTAACAAATATCGTCACAGCGTAAAATCTTCTTAGAATGAGACCCTGTGGAAGTGGACCATCTCTCAAAGCAGTAAAATGTAAAGTAGCAGTCTCGTTATGCGTTCAAAGTGAGTTACAGCGACTCTATCAGCATGACGTCTAATCCCGAACTGTACTGCTGTTTGACTGAACTCTGACTGTCAATATTTCTGTCCTCTCTGATGTGCTTCCAATAAAACCAGCAGCGTGGAAAAGGATTTGCATCCCAATTGACATATATGTATATGTATGTGTGTGAGTGGTGTGTGTGTGTGTGTGTGTGTGTGTGTGTGTGTGTGTGTGTGTGTGTGCGTGCACGCTGGGGAAAATTTTGAGCTTGAAACCCATCCAGTGCAAGACACACACAAGTTCAGGCAAAGAAAGAAATTGGAAAGTAGAGAAGATGGAGTTGCACTTGTTGCGCCTTGGTGCATCCTGTTCCATATTTTGAATTATTATTTTAGTTTTTTTAATAAAAAAAAAATTTTCTTTATCAGATTTCCCAAAACTCCCCCACCCCCCAAAAAAAGTCAATAAATCAAAGCAGTCAGCTCCACATAAATGTGCAAATGAATCATACTTCTTTTTTCACATGCAATCTGGCTAAGAGCTGTTCATGGTTTATTGAGAAACCCCACCTTTTACACATGCAAAACAGAAGCTGTGGTTCAATGGCAGCTCTGAAAAACACTTAAGTTTTAATGGACGGCACGAGAGTTGGCGAAAGATGAAAGAGCCTGGCGATTGGCCAGAGCCAGCTGAATAAACGACAGCACATCAGAGAGGAGTAAACACACACCGAGAGGGGGCTCTGAATCAGACTCTCTCTACAACAAGCAAGGAGGAAGTGTACAACTTATATATATTGGTCTGAATTTTGTTGTGGCTTTGTGTGAGTGTTTAGAGAAACATTAATCAATAAAAGAGAGAGAAAAAGAGAGAGAAAAAGAGAGAGAGGATGATGCTCAGACCACAGTTGGTTGTACTACTCAAAGAAACAAGTTATCCCACAAGCCTCATGTGCAACAAATACATAATTTTATATATATATATATATATATATATATATATATATATATATATATATATATATATATATATATATATATATATATATACACACACACACACACACATATACACACACCGTATTTTAGATATATACAGAGGGGCAAAAAAGTATTTAGTCAGCCACCAATTGTGCAAATTCTTCCATTTAAAAAGATGAGAGAGGCCTGTAATTTTCATCATAGGTACACTTCAACTATGAGAGACAAAATTAGAAAAAAAAAATCCTGAAAATCACATTGTTTAATTTTAAAAGAATTTATTAGCAAATTATGGTGGAAAATAAGTATTTGGTCAATAACAAAAGTTCATCTCAATACTTGTTATATACACTTTGTTGGCAATGACAGAGATCAAACGTTTTCTGTAAGTCTCCACAAGGTTTTTACACACTGTTGCTGGTAGTTTGGCCCATTCCTCAATGCAAATCTCCTCCAGAGCAGTGATGTTTTGTGGTTGTCACTGGGCAACACAGATTTTCAACTCCCTCCAAAGATTTTCTAAGAGGTTGAGATCTGGAGACTGGCTAGGCCACTCCAGGACCTTGAAATGCTTCTTACAAAGCCACTCCTTTGTTGCCCGGGTGGTGTGTTTGGGATCATTGTCATTCTGAAAGACCCAGCCACGTTTCATCTTCAATGCCCTTGCTGATGGAAGGAGGTTTTCACTCAAATCTCGTGATACATGGCCCCATTCATTCTTTCGTTTACACGGTTTAGTCGTCCTGGTCCCTTTGCAGAAAAACAGCCCCAAAGCATGATGTTTCCACCCCCATGCTTCACAGTAGGTATGATGTTCTTTGGATGCAACTCAGCATTCTTTCTCCTCCAAACACGACAAGTTGAGTTTTTACCAAGAAGTTCTATTTTGGTTTTATCTGACCATATGACATTCTCCCAATTTTCTTCTGGATCATCCAAATGCTCTCTAGAAAACTTCAGACGGGCCTGACATGTATTGGCAGGGGGACACGCCTGGCACTGCAGGATTTAAGTCCCTGGCGGCATGTGTTACTGATGGTTGCCTTTGTTACTTTGTTCCCAGCTCTCTGCAGGTCATTCACTAGGTCCCCCTGTGTGGTTCTGGGATTTTTGCTTACCGTTCTTGTGATCATTTTGACCCCACGGTCTTGCGTGAGCCCCAGATTGAGGGAGATTATCAGTGGTCTTGTATGTCATCCATCTTCTAATAATTGCTCCCACAGTTGATTTTTTTACACCAAGCTGCTTACCTATTGCACATTCAGTCTTCCCAGCCTGGTGCAGGTCTACAATTTTGTTTCTGGTGTCCTTTGACAGCTCTTTGGTCTTGGCCATAGTGGAGTTTGGAGTCTGATTGTTTGAGGTTGTGGACAGGTGTCTTTTATACTGATAAGGAGTTCAAACTGGTGCTATTAATACTGGTAACAAGTGGAGAACAATTGACCATTTAAAGAAGTTACAGGTCTGTGAGAGCCAGAAATCTTGCTTTTTTGTAGGTGACCAAATACTTAATTTTCCACCATAAATTGCAAATAAATTCTTTCAAAATCAGACTGTGATTGTCAGGATTTTTTTTCTCATTTTGTCTCTCATAGTTGAAGTGTACCTATGATGTAGACTACAGGCCTCTCTCATCTTTTTAAGTAGGAGAACTTGCACAATTGGTGGCTGACTAAAAACTTTTTTGCCCCATTGTATATAATATCCACATGTGTGGAAACAGAAGAATATCCTGTCATATCAGTGTTTAAATATACTGGGTATGTCAACAATGCTCAAAAACCCTCTAATAAACCCAAATGTACTTAAATATACTATAGGTACACTCCAGTAAACATTCTAATAAACACAAATGCACACAAATGCAAACAAACTTTAACTTTGTCAATAAACTTATTAACCTCAAATGTACCGACCTAACATACAATGTATTTGGAATTTGAAAGTACTTTAATAAATCCGAACACTCTCAATTGTACTTTTTAAAATACATTTGAATGCACACAATAAAGTCGAACTCAACTTCTATTTAACTCAAACTCCATTCAACTTAAACTTTAATAAACAATTAAATTTAAACTCCAAAAAAACTCAAAATATATTGAACTTAAACTCTATCAAACTCAAACAAACTGTAATAAACTCCAGTGTACCTAAAGAAGCAAATTAGCAAAACCCATAAGTCATATGAAATTAAGATGAGCACAAATAAAGTTTCAAAACTCAAATGCATTAAAAAACATTCTAATAATGAACCTTCAATTAATGCCTCCAATCATTTTTTAATTCGGCATGACTGTTGACATGAATGAAGGTTTTGGCAGTAAATGTTGGATGTGACTCTGCCTCTGTGATTTGTGTTGATGAAAGAGGAGGGACAGTTGGACCAATTGTCCTCTCAGTGATTAAAATGCTTTTTTTTGCACTGTCTGGTGGCATTCAGCATATAACCATGGCAACCTGGAGTGTGTCCATGCTCCCTGAGCATTTCGAATGGTGTGTGTGTGTGTGTGTGTGTGTGTGTGTGTGTGTGTGTGTGGGCCTTTATTTTGGCCAGCATCATGGCACATGCTATCATGCACACACACACACGCACTCACAGACACACACATTCCACAATGGGAGCCTCATTGAAGAGCTTTGAAATGAGCAGTGACTCAATGAGCTGAAGGTGCCAGTGCAAAAGACTGTGTGTATGTGTGTGTAAAACACAGGGAAGAACAAGATGAAGAGGAAATATGATGCACATGGAAGACAATCAACAGTGTTTGCTTCTCCAGTTCTCCTCTGGAGAATGCTAATGAAGAAAACTGAATTATCTTATGGCTAATACATGTTGTATTTTTCCTTTTTACTCTTTTTCTTTCTTTTTTTAACCTTTCACCTGCTTTCTTTTGCCAATTTTAAGCTTTCCATATGTTTCTTCCACAAGGTCATTAAAGGAAAAATCCCAGCATGCCCAGACTTTAAATAGTTAAAGTCATAAGGACATCGTTACAAATGTTTACCAACAGTTTCAGCAAGGAAGTAGCTGTTTCTAATTCATAGGTTTAGTAGGTGCTGATATAGCCCTCACCAGCATTGGCAAAACAAAGCCATTTATTTGATGTGCATGTTTGCACAGAACACTCCAACTGGCTCATAAATTCTCTGTATTGAAAGACTACTCTTTTTTTATACAAATCCCAGCATATGCTTCTCTATCCCTCACCCCCCCACAAACACACACACACAAACACACACATAAACACACACACATAAACACACACACAGGATCCAAGGATGTGGTCTGGTTGTTAGTAGGATTGCACAAAATGCTGTCACCTGGCATTTTAAACACAATGAAGATTTTACTTTATTTCAGTAACAAACTTACAGTATATGCAGTAATAGAACATAGCAGCCTGTAGCCAGAATGTTAGCCAATAAAAGGGTAAATTCAAGTACTAGATATAAATCAACATAATGCTAATCATTTACATTATGCTAGCTACACTGCATTTACACGTTTAAATGGGTGTAATGGTTGGACAGTTTGGACTCATTGATTTAAAAGGTAACAAGAACATACAAGCAGAAATTAAACAAAGCTAAACTGGTGTGTAAAAAATATTATGAATATGCAGATTCTGTACTTGCCATCGGGGTACTATTTCTACCAACCTGGTGCCCATTGGTTCTTCCTAGTATACAAATCTCATTTCTACCAAACTATAACCCAAATTCCAGCAACCAACCTAAGACTTAAAAGTTCCCACCACATTAAGTTTCTATTATTGCCATTCCGGATCCAAGTTTAGCAACCACAAATCTAAAGAATTTTAGCTCTGATTGAAATTTGTACCTGCCATATAGCTTTTAGTCTTAACACCTTGAGGCCCACACATTCCGCCCAAGACTAAAGATTCTTAAGAAAAGTTTATTTCCTGATACAATTCCAACGTATTCCCTCTGGAACTTATTCCTTCCATGTACCTTCTATTTACACCCTATTCTTATTATCTTGAGGCCCACAAGTCCCTGCTACTATCTAAACACTTAAAGGTTAATGCTTTTAATACAATGAAAAAAAAAAAACAAAAGGAAAAAAAAAAAAGAAATAGGCCTCAAGACAATCCAGCTGTCCAGCTGACAATCCAGCCACCTTTGGGTAAGGTTGTAGCTCAGTGGTAAAGGCTTTGGACTCTGGATTGAAAGGTCATAGGTTCAAATTCCAGCACCAATAAGCTGCTACTGCTGGGCCCTTGAGCAGGCTGGGCCCTGCTCACTTGTAAGTCGCCCTGGATAAGGGCATCAGCTAAATGGCATAATTGTAATAAATGAACAAGACTAAAATAAAGTTTATTTCACATACACAGTGTACATCAAATGTCCTAAAATGTTGCTACTAAGAGTAAATTAGCAAAAGTAAATATGAAAACTTAATAAACATTAAACATATGAGTTAAGGTGCTATATATATATATATATATATATATATATATATATATATATATATATATATATATATGAGGTAGATTTAATAAATATTTGAATTGTTGAGGTTGAATTGTAAGTATTTTAAGAACAGAGGTGAAAATAAACAAGAGTGTAAAATGTCCAATGTGCATATTTTAACAGAATGAGTGGATGTGTATAGTAAACAGTTAAAGTCCCTGAGTGCAGATGGTTGCAAACATGCTACAATGTCCATTGTGTATTTTTAGTGCACAATAAAGTGAAGTGTGTAAAGAGTGTGGGTGTGTGTTCATTATTGTCAATAGTGCAGTTAAGGAGGTGGGAGCAAGATCGTGGGTGGCACCAGGGTGTTTGGGGCCCTGCAGAACTGTGCAGGTCATGATGCTTCAGAACCTTCTGCCTGATGCTTAAACAGACTTTGAGAGGGGTGAGAGAGATTCTTCACAATGGATGAGATCCATGTACGCAGCTTGTATGGAAGATGTCCCGTATAGAGGGGAGAAGGACCCCTATGATTGTGTTCTAAGGTTGGAGTGGGTCCACTGAGATGGGCAGAGCAGAGTGAATGTACCTCTTGACTAGATGCTCAAAGCACTTCGTCAGGATAGAAGTCAGTGCTACTGGGCAGTAATAATTGAGACACCTCACTGTTGATTTCTTTACCACCGAAATGACAGTGGTCTTTTTAAAGTTTTCACGGACCACAGCCTGGCTCAGGGAGATGTTGATAAAAAATGTTAAGAGATGGAAGTGCGTGCCATTAACCCGGAAGTGCATTTGGCAAACCCGGAAGTGCATGCCGCAAGCCCAGGAAATCCTGACATCCTCACGTCAGCCGGGCAGAGCACCTGCTCCTCAGGAGTCGGCATGGACTTGCATGCTTGTGTGTTTTTCAGTGCTTTAAACCATGCAAAGAAATCATTTAACATGCCAGGTAGATGTTGGCATGTGATGTAATTTTGCACACAGTTAGGGCTTGAATGCCTCGCCACATGCATCTGGCGTCCTTAGTTTCACATCAGAAGTAAATTTTCTGTGCATACTGGTGTTTTGCATTCTTGATGCTTTTGAAAACTGACTCCCTGATGACCTGAGAGGTCCTTCTACTGCTCACTTGAAGGCTGCATCCCTCTGATGATTCTTAGTACTGTCCTGGAGTGCTTCTGATTGTCCTAGGAGGGGGCAACGGATGGCTTTGTGTAAAACGCTTGTGTTTGTGTAAAATAATTCCACTATGTTGTCTCCTCTTGTGGTAAAGTTGATGTGCTGATAGAATTTTGGTGCAACAGTTTCCAGTTTTAAGTGATTGAATTTCCTGGTAACAATGAAAAGGTGTCTGGGTGGGCCATTTGTTGATCATTGATCGTAGAGGTCTCACAGCAGTACATTAGAATTAACACTAGCATTTGCACAGAGGGAAGTAAACTCCTAGTACTATATAATTGTGGTGAATTCTCGTTGGTAGATAATACGGCCAGCATTTCATCACTAATACTCTAGCTGTGGTCAGCACTGGGTAGCAACTTTCATGGTATTTATGCACCAGTCATTGTTCATGTAAACACAGAGTCTGCCAGTGTGGCTCTTACCAGAAATCTCAGTGTTCCCATCCACATAGTACAATGTTATCCCCTGTAGCTGGATAGCTGTGTTTTGGATGTTGCTCTGCAGCCATGTTTCTGTAAAGTTAATCTCACAGCAGTTCCTTGTTTCAGGTGGAGTCTAAGGCCGTCAATTGCCAGTGGTACTGATTTGAGGGCCGGTTGACTAGGGTTAGATTTTAGCTTCCTGCTGACACCAGCTCACTTGCCTTGTTTCTGGTTTCTCTTGCACCTCTTGCGGTGCTTTAATACCCAGAAAGGTGAATCATGCAACGCCATGTTGGTTTGTGTGCATAGTAATGATGAATTTGTATTTTAAAGCTGTTTTTTGAGCCCAGAGCCATTATGGTTTTACGGATGTGATACTTGGAAATCTTCTTCTTCTTCTTCATTCAGCTTCTCCCATTAGGGGTCGCCACAGCGGATCATCCGTCTCCACACCCCCGTGTTCTCTACATCTGCCTCTGTCACACCAACTACCTGCATGTCTTCCTTCACCACATACTTGGAGATACTGGCTGAATTCTATTTATCATGTCACATTGTGTAGAAGCGTAGATCTTTTTTAGCCCTAACAGATTTTGTGACTTTCCTTATAAGCTACTTCTTAGAATTTATGATTTGACATCAACATTTGTTTTATATTTGTTGGTAAGCTATAAAGAAAACGATCTATATGGCTAAAATTGCACAATTTAGCATTTGCTAACCTAACTCAACTTGAACTCAATTTGAATGATATAATAGTTTAGCCTTCACATACAAATCTGTTACATCTATAGACATAATTTTAGGTGCTGGGGAAGCCTACGTTAATAAAAATTAAAAGGAAATGACATCAGGATTTGTAAAGCTCCACCCTGAATCCATTTGTGTTGCCCTCTGAGAAGGTTGGGTTAGTGATTATGCACACGAGTGGTATATTTGATTGCTCTTAACTCTCTGTGCCTCAGGCTATGATATGAACATTAGAGCATCAGCACGGATCAGCCACTGCTCGCGCCTGCACCTTTTCATGGCCCCTGTAATTACCGACTCTCTCTATAATTAAGCTCCATAAATGAGCAAACATAATTATCACTACGATATGCCGAATAAACGGGAGTGAACAGGTGAATGTATTCAGCCCTTTGATGGGGAACGAAAGGTGTATGCTAATGTGCTATCTGAACTAAAGAGAATAAAGTTAATTAGATATGACCTAAATATAGTGCTGTTATTGCAGGGTTGTGTGTGTGTGTGTGTGTGTGCGTGTGTGTATGTGCGTGTGTGCACCAAGCTATATAGCTGATTGAGCAAAACACTAATACACAAGAAAGCTCATGGCCTACAAGTTGAAGCTAATTTGAACATCGCACAATGTCAGTTTTCATAAAACACAGGGAACAAATCATTTCAACGCGCCTTTACTGTTCACCCAATTATATCAACACACAGGCAGGCTTTCATTATATTCCTCTAAACAAGTTTTCCATGAGGATAAAATGGATGAGTTATTACTTGTATATATTTGATCACATTGTATATTAAAGTGCTTATTCTAATACGTTATTATTTTATATAATAACAACTTATTCACGAAGACTTGGACAGCAGACGCTCCACATACAGTAAATGGATTTAAAAATGCATGTAAGTGAATTTTTTGAAAAGAAATGCTTACTTAACATTTATAGAAAGAATCTCCAGTGTCAGCACTTCATAACTGTCAGATGTAACCTGTAACTTTATGTAATTGTAATTCTGAAAATAACTTTAAGACAAGATGTGTTTTGCACCCCATGACAGCAATGCTTGTTCCAACAAATGTCAAAATGTCAGACAAAAAGTTGGTTTGAAATAGTCACTGACAACAACATAAATGTTCAAACACTCGTGCACACCCATGCAGACATTTGCAGGTATTGTCATCTAAATAGTAATGTGTGTGATATGTAAACATGAAAATCTATTTAAGATCATCTTCCTCAGTTGAGTTTAAAATAAAAGACAAAAGCCAGTATCTCTAAAGTCCTGTATCTGATAAACAGCATGCAATCTTATATGCTCAAGTGTTCAGTTTTCGTTGGATAGTTAAGAGTTTCTGGGCTTCGTAAATGGGTTATATTCGGAAAACAGCCTTACAGGAGGTTTCTCCAAAGTGACAACCACAAAATTGTGGTCATTGTCTGATGGAACAAACAGTCCAAAAACTATTTATAAATTAGTTTTAGGTATTTAGCATGTCTAACAAAGCATAGGATCAGTGAACACTGCTTCTGTGCAAAGTAGGCTTTTCTAACATAAAATCCCATATTGAACATTTTATAAAACTTTTGATGAGCAATTATAGAAGGGTAAACACAAGTTTTTAAAGAATTCCTACATTTTTTTCTAATAATCTCTAAAATTCAAACAAACATTTTATACATTTTCATTTTTAATGCTTGGATTTATTTATTTATTCTTTTTTGAAAACAGAAAAAGGACTTTTAAAAAAAACGATTTAATGATGCTATACTATAGAAAATCCACCATGTCCATATTAAACCTATGACACAGTACAGTTCATTTTGTCTAAGAATAATGGAAATTTTGCCCAATCGAAACCACAATGAGGTCAAACAAGTTGATTGCAGCCTGTGCCAAAGCTTCATTGACGTTCCTTTTGAAACCTGAAATTTGTCAGATGACGTCTAGCACTTGCTGGAATGGCCTTATAAAATCAGATCTGAGCACAGTGGAGGTGTGTAATTTGGCATTTTGAGACCAATTGCACTTACAACCTGAAAAAAGTTGCATTGCTGTGAACAAAACGAATGCTCTGGAGGTTGTGGAGAGCATCGATAACAAGAAACGAGTGCTTGCTGACTGAGTTACAACGTCCTACATGACAAGGCCTTATATACACTGCACATAAATCTTTTTCAGACTCATACAGAGCTCTCCCATACACATGCACCAACATACAGGCAATCTGAAAGCAAGTAAGAGAGTATTAATTGTAGTTTTTTTTTTTTCCTTCGGATTGCCAATTACAGGGGTTTAAAAAGCCTTGTAATATTGCTAATTAAAAATAAATAAATAAATAACATGAAACCTTCAATGCTTGGAGCTCATTTTTCTCCTGTGTAAAGCACATGGGATAATTGAATATATGAAAAATGCAGGATAAAAACACAGGGAGGCTTAATGAAAGATAGATCAAAAGATTGCTTAATATTCAACAGTGTTATTCAATACAATGCTGATGGTAAGCAAACAGCATATTTACTGAAGTACTTTAAATATGCTGGAAAGGTACAAACCTCATGCTTACAGATAAAAAAATAAAATAAAAAAAAAAACATTAAATTGCAACATGCATCACAACCCAACTAACACACACCAGACCTTACACTGTACTTTAGTATTATTGCAGGTCTTGATTTGGCCATCTTGAGATTTACTTTTTTTTTTTTTTTTTTACTGTAAGTCTCCTCTGCTACTCTTAAACCCAGAATTACCTGCCACATCCAGATCCCAATTATTTTATTTGGATGTTACCGCAACCCTGAAACCGACAAACCTCTTTACCAATCCAGATGTTGTTTTTGCCAACTTGCCTGCAAATGCCTGCTTCAATCCAATTTATGCTCCTGCCATTTAGGTTCTATTTCTGCTCATATTGCAGTTCAGGGGTTCATACTCCTATCCAAATTCTGCTCCTGCCATCTAGGTGCTGTTCCTGCCAACTTGATCCCACAAGTTTTTGCTGCCCTCAAACTCCTGTTCTTGCCATCTGGGTACTATTTCTACCAACCTGATGCCCATGGGTTCTTTCTTCTATCCAAATCTTCCTCCTGCCATGTATGTCCAATTTCTACCAAACTATAACCCAAATTCCTGCTACCAACCTAAGACTTAAAATATCTTACTTCACCCAGTTACTATTATTGCCATCTGGATCCTAGTTCTGCAACCACAATCCCAAAAAATTCCAGCTCTGATTAAAATGTGCACCTGCCATCAAGGTCTTAACACACTGATGCCCACAAATTCCTCCCAAGATTCAGAAGAAAAGTTTCTTTCCTCATACAATTCCAAATTATTCCCTTTGGATCGTATTGCTTAGAAACCTGAGGCCCAAGACTTTCTACTCTGATCCAAATGTACCTGCCATTTACACCTTTTTCTTACCATCCTGAAGCTGTCAAGTTCCTGTTAAGTTATTGCTTCATCCACAGCCTATGGGTCTTAGGCCTACCAACAAAAGCTACTTAATTTCTCTCCATATTATACCTGTTATCAGGATTCTAATTTAACAATCTTAAATATTATAAGTTTGCTTATTATAAGTTTGATTCCTATTCATGTATCTTGACCGTATCCCTTACTTGCTATGAGATGCTCTGTGAATCATTGGGTTCACAATTCCACAGATTTCTTCACACCAGAGCAAAGAACTGTTACTTCAGGTCCAACAAATTCTTCCTCCATTTTTATCAGGTAGAAAATAAATTAATACATATATGTCTAATCATATCTACAAGTATTTTGTTTTCATCTATGACATCTCTGACAAGCATTTTCTATTTGATCAACTGAAATATTTTATTTGGATCTGTAACAGAACTGCAGTCTTCTAGTTCATTACCAATTTTATTAATTAATACACATTTATTTCTGTCATAGCAAGTGCTTATTAAAGGGGTGTTTGAGCCTATCTATATAAGATCCAGGGTGGGTGCAGGTTTTCATTTCAGCCAAGCAGGAGCCATTCCTGATTGTAAAATGAATGTGAAGCACAGTTGATTTCCCTTAAGGACGCTGCGTCACAACACTTTGGGAACACCTCCGCATCATCTGTGAAATCCGGCAAATGGCAAGGCGTGATGTCACGACCAGTAAGCTACAAGATGCGCATGCAGTAAAGCCAACACTAGCTTCTGATAAATGAGATAGGAAGCGTGGCAGGGGTGCTGGAAGTGAGTCTTGGAGATGTATCAGGGAACTAAGGTTACATACATAACATAGAGATGTTCTCTTTCGGGAACTCGAGCTGCGTCACAACGCTTCGGGAACAAGTGTCCAATCATGCCACACTGACCAGTCCTTGCAAAGTGTGTGAGAGAACAACCAGAGCACAGGGCAGAGGAGCTGGGAGTGGCTCTAAGACAGTCGAGTGGACCAGCCTGCAGCATTGCAAATGTGCTGGAGTGGGACTCCAGCGGACCAGGCAGTAGAGGCTGCCATGCTCCGAGTGGGGTGAGGCTTGACCCCAAAGGAGCAGGGCAGGGAGACCAAAGGGGTCATATAAAGATGAAATAGCATCCACAATCCACCTATTGAGAGTCTGCTTGTTGCATATAGGGGCCATAGCAGCTGCCCCGACTTCTCCACGGACTCGTCCTGTGCTTGAACTGAACACAGTCGTTTGTTTCTCCTGGTCAGGGGATAAAGAGGAGGAGGTTTAGAATGCTGCGGGCATGTTAGGTACGCACCCTGGATGGGGTAACCTAAGGGCCACCTCGGCCAATGGCTTGAAGGGGGGTCAGACAGAGTCGCCAACACGACAGGCAAGTCCCACACAGGCACTCTGGGTCACGTTTCGGGCCCCAGCCTCCGGGTGCCATGCAGGATTGTGTCACCAAAGGGTGTTTACCGTGAAAGTGGACACATAACCTTTCAGGGTCGAAGAGCCAACCCTGTGGCAAACTGTTCCAACCAACCAGGCAGTTAACTGGGTCCAACTGGTGGTGCTCGCACCACGCACCAAACAAGTGCCATTTAGCGGCATATGACCTCCTCGTAGAGGGAGCTCTGGATTGGAGGATGGCCCCTGCTACCACAGTAGAGAACCACAGTACCCCCTGCCTGGGAGAGGAGATCCCTCCTGGGAGAGATTCTGCAGGAGGTTCCTCAAGGAGGGACACCAGGTCGGACAAGACAAGTGAGGCCAGAGAAAAGGACGCACCCATCTCCATGCCTTCCGCTAGATGTGCCTGCAAGCCCCATGGCATCCGGCGCTGCTTTGCCCTGGCAAGAGCGGGGCCCGAGTCGCGAGGTAGGGCACTCTACTCAAAGAGCTATACGGCTATAATGCTAGCAGTTGACTCCCTCGAGAGCCGACTAAACAGCCTCCTCTCCTACGCAAACAACACATTGGCTGTGTGTATCTAACACTAAACACGTAGTATTAATGGGTAATATTTACATGTAAGTGCCCAAACTTCTTTACTTCAACTTAAGTGAAAACTTGTAGTTAGTACTCCAACTTTTACCAAAGTCTTTTAAAAAACATGAATATCTATACTTCTACTTGAGTGAACAATGTGTGTACTTTTGCTATCTCTGGAAATGGCCCTTAAGTTTGACCCCATTACTATAACTAATGGCCAGGGAGGAGGTCATGGTGCCCATTATTGTATCACTTGTTTGACAATCTGTATATTAATACTTACTCTAAAAATAAAATTCTGTTGAAAAGATTGCCTTTAATACCTAAGCTAAAATAATTCTAGTAAGGGGAACACGGAAGCTGTCTCTTGAGGAATTTGTTTTATTTTAAGCAGCAGTGAGCATGATGCTGAAGTAGAAACTGGCTTAATGGTATTAGCAGTACTAGCAGGTGCTTTAGCTCTGATGCTCCAGTGGGGTGCCATCTCCTGACCTTCGTTTAAGATACCATGACCGCAATATCACTCCCTCATCGCCACTTCACCATCTAGATCTAGTTACATTATTGAACACCATCGCTAGCTTGGCAGATTTCTCTCTCACAGTCACTGTCTCTCTATCTGTCTGTCTCTCTTCTGGTTACTTCATTAAACACCACTGATGGTTATGCACTGTATCTGTCTTTCTCACTTCTATCTGCTTTATCTGTCTGTCTATCTGTGTAGATAGTCAGTCATTTAATTACATTATTGAACAACACTGCAAGCTCTGTACCTCTTTTTCACCTAGTAATGTTTGTCTGTCACTTTATCCTTTTATGTCTATCTCTCTCCCTTTCTATCTGTCACTCTATTTCTTTCTTCAGCACTCTTCCTCTCTATCAAGTTACATTATTGTACATGAGTGCGGGTTTGGCACAATAATTAAAAGGGTTATGTTTTAGGGTTGTGAGGCTCATAGAACCCTTTCCTAAGAGGCAAACTCTGCATTCTCTAGACAGTGGCTCCTCAAAGGTTAGAACAGTTGAGGGGTAATGAAATCTTTCTACATTTCTTACTTCATTTCTATTTATTTCATTTCTCTTTATTTCTACATTTTACCCTCTACATAAAGGAAAATCATGTTTAATGGCTTCATATAGAGTTAAAGGTTCCTTCAAATGTTTTTTTTTCTTTTTCGAAATTTGCTAAATGCCTCATTCTGTTTCCCTGTCTACATGTCTTACTCTGCCTCTTTTCATTTCTTCTTTAGTTTTTCTGTCCTACTTAAAATTGTGTTAGTTAGTTTATTTTTCTCTCTCTTTTTATCTTCCAGCATCTTTCTCACTGTTCCCTATTTGTGCTCTATCTATCTATCTATCTATCTATCTATCTATCTATCTATCTATCTATCTATCTATCTATCTATCTATCTATCTATCTATCTATCTATCTATCTATTTATCTATCTATCTATCTATCTAATGACCCTTTATCTTTGCACACTGTGACATAAATGCATAAATACTTGAATAACTAATAAAACAACAACAAAAAATAAATAAATAAATAATTACAACCCAATATTCTGTCATACAAAACACGGAATTGCATCTGAAATCACATTAAAATGCAATAGAAGTGAAATTGCTTTGGGACACAAAAGACACATTTCACATGTTCAATTATTCAGTTTAATTTTTTATGGACTGAAGAGTACGCACATCCGTTATTGCATATGTTCTTAAAAATAAAAGTGAGATGCAATCAATGTAGTTAATTAAATATTCGTAAACATCAAAGACCAACTCCTTTATAAATATATATATAAAAAAAAAACTACCCTTTGTTCTCTCCACTTTGATTCTTTGCAAATGGGAATTAATCAGAACAATAAAAATGCAATGAAATAATAATGAAGAAAGTTTTCAAACAGAGAAAAAGAGAATGCACATCACACACAGAGGGCTGAAGCAATGGACACAGGAAAGTTTTAATCATTTGCTGTCTGAGAAAGACTAATTCTACACACCTTTTATGTGCTAATAAACTTCTGAGCTGTCCTAAATTCAGAACAGTGAGTCAGTAAGTGGAAGGGTTTCTCTTTATGTAAAGATATATAATAGTCTTTTTTGATTATTATTCATCAGCAAGGTGTTTCCACAATAGCGGTTTGTTGCAGCACATGTTTTGTGCCCATGTTTTTGGATATCCTCACAAACAAAATCTTGTGCAGCACAAGTGACTGGTTTGGCTTCTTTGGAACATCTCTAGGTTACGTATGTAACCCTGGTTTGCTGAGGGAACAAGATACTTCATCAACCATGTTTTGGGAATGCTGTCCATGCTCTGAATAATGTGTGCAATCAATCCAATGGAATCACGGTATCATCGGCGTGGTGATGGCACAACCAGAAAGCTATAAAATGCACATGGAGTGAAACCAGTGTTAGCTTCTTAAAAGGGAAGGAGGCACTGAAGGGATGCAAGCAGTGGCATAAAGATGCAGCATTTCATTCCCTCAGGGAACGAGGGTTACATACATAACCTAGAGACAATCCCTTCCAGAAACTGGAGCTGCATTAACAACGAGAGCCCAATCATGCCAAACTGACCAATCTCTGCCTATTGTGGATGAGCACAGCAAGGTAAAATAACTGAGGGGCCAGGAGTTGCACTAAGGTCAAGGATAAAACCTGACAAGTCAGCAGGGTGGACCAGCCTGCAGCATTGCAGATGTCTTGGAGAGAAACTCCAGAGAACAAGCCTTAGAGGCTGCCAAACTCCAGGTTGACTGAGCTCTAACCCCGAAAGGAGCGGGTCGACAATAGCATCCACAATCCATCTGCTACCTAGAGCTGGAGCTACGCCCTGGTGCAGCTCTAGGGCCCTTGAGAGGTGGCAAACACTCAAAGTCTGCTGAATTACTAGGTGAAAAGTGGAAGGGCTTCCGCTGGAGGTGGTCATGCCCTGAAGCATCAAGTGTGCTTGCTAGAAGGATGGGTGCATAACAGTATGCATCCATCGGATCTTTCATGACATACCAGTACTCAGACCTGATTTAGAACACCTGATTCAGGGTCAGCATCTTGAACCAGAGTCTCAAAGTGAGCAGTTCAGCTGATGTAGATCAGTATAGGACACAACACTCCGTCCGGGATCTATGAAATACCCGCTGTAGAACCCATGCTCTCTGTCTCATGGAGGGACCACCTTACTGGCCTCTTTCCTCAAGAGAGAATCATTTTCTGGTTCCATAAACAGAGCCTGCTCGGGCCTCAACAGGGTGTGCCCCAAACTGAACCCAAACTGAATCGACTAGACACACGACTAACCCTACAGTGCACAGTACCCACTGAGACATCCATCAGAGCCTTCAGGCTGCTAGATCATCTCTTACGGGAATCAGTCTCTGGAGACTGACCACTGGTATACCTAGAGCCAGAGCTTACGGCTCAGAAAGCTGGTCTTATAACTCTGCCACTTTCATTACGAGAACGAGGCAGAACTAGGAGGAAGGCAGAGAATGAGGCAGAACTAGGAGGGCGTTCGCTGGAGCTGGCCATGCCCTAATGTAATGAAAGTGGCAGAGTTATAAGCAGCTTTCTGAGGGCACCGGGGTGGGGCTGGCACCATATACTGTATCAGGACTTTTTGACTGAAGCTCCTTTATAGAAGGAGATGGTCCTTAGAACCTACATTTTGCAGGGTTGTGGTTGGGGATGCGCCTCCCAAGCAGCCGCTGTGAGAGTGATGTGGGAGATACCTGGTATCTTTCAGAAGACACAAGAGCAGTTATTGACCGACCAATGGTCCTTAGATGCCCTGAGAACTAAGTCTGTTGCACAATGAAGCTCTGGCTTCCTAACCACCCAACATGTCAGCTCTCGTAGCGGGTCAGCCTGATTGACCTGCTGAGGTATAAGCCTTTACCCACCAGCGCAGAGGTATTTTGACGGGACTTGGTGTGCAGCACCATGGTATTTAGGGATGACGCATCACCCAGGGGAGAGATAGGTTACCAGTGTCTCTACAACCTGGTGGATCGTCCCATAAATACATCCACCTTTTCTTTAGCACGGGGCTGAAAAAAAGTGATTTGGAACAACCCACATGAGCAAATCAGAGAATTAGGTGGTGAAAGAAGCTACATTTTTAAACTTCAAGAGAGCGATTTATAAAAAGATGATGGTGAAGAGAATGACAGTTTCTAGCTGCTCAGGGGACTTCAGTTATAGCTGCTATAATGTAAATGACAATGGGAACTACACTTGATCTTTGATGTTTATCAGAAAAAGTTTTTTTATTTTATTCCATGTATGTAATTTGTATTGACTATTCTATTTCTGTAGTGTAAAGTGTAAAATCCTGTCAGTTCATCTGTAAATAAAAAATAAATCAAAATTCTGGATTCTGTATATACTTTATATTTAAATGCTATTTTATTTGACTTGCAAACAGACAGGTTTTTAAACGAGTTTATGTACTGTGATGGTGAAATATTGTTTAAAATGTTAATATAGATTCTATGGATAGAGTGCGTGAGGGAGAAAGACAGCAAGAGAGAGAGAGAGAGGCGCACTCATGCAGTAGTGCACACTCCCACTGTCTCCTCATGTGGACAGCCACTTGGCTCATTGCTAAATTTCATTTTTAATCGAACATAGAAGAGGACAGAGGGCTTGGGGGGCTTCAGGACAGTGACAAAAATCAATTGGCTAGAACTGACATCTGCCAGGATCTGCCTCTGGAGTCTTTTGAGGTTGCCTAAATGAAATCAGGGCCGTTAATTGCAGGCTGATTTATTTACTTGTCCAAGGGCATGACAATGGGTCCTTGCTAGCCCTCGGCCTTCAATCACAGATCATACATAAAGCATTTATATTACATCTTTCTCTCTATCTATCTCCCTTTTCCTCTTTCTGCACCAGTGGTGAGAAAATCTTCTATTTTTATTCATTTTGTTTTGTTGTTGTTGTCACCAAGGATGAAATGAAACAGAGGCTAAACGAACTGTCACTTGGCTCGAGTAAGATAAATATATCGATGCCCTACAGTGGACTGGGACACATCTGGGTTTTCTGCACTATCGAAATGAAAATAAAGATGTCTGCCCACCCTTCCAGCCACCTTTCCTTCTATCTCTCCCTTACATGGACATGGATATGGACCCGGAATCGCCATCCAATCAGCATGCTTTCCTGTCTCTGATCCTCAATGAGAAGCCAACAGTTCGTCACCCTGATATTTTAAATAGGGGAATTACACGGGTGGTGGCCTGGGGAAACTTTAACCTGCCGAACCCCTGAATAAAACATTAAACAATATGCGTTAAAGCAGAGCTCAGCCTGAGCAGCTTTAAACATAAACAATACCTGAGGAGCAGCCAGTGAGCCATTAAACATTGATGCACCCCTTGGTCACATGAGGAAATGCATCTGAGCAGAGTATGCCTCCATGGAGAGAACCAGGGGATAAAAAAAAAATCCAGAAAGAAATATATCTGATCGAAACTGAGCTGAGGAAGTGGAAGTCACAGAGCTGGGAGCAAAAGAGATGAGAAAAGACTGGCTTCTTCAGTAACTCTTCAGTAGTTTCAGTAGGTTTGGTAGGATTGTGAAAAAGAGAGAGAGAGAGAGAGAGAGAGAGAGAGAGAGAGAGAGAGAGAGAGAGGTGGTAGTGCCAGGGTGCTGTTCTTCAGTACATTGACTGGAACATTCCTAAAAACTTCTAACAATGAAAGATTCAGAGGAATGGAAAATAGGACTGTAGTTAACCTAGCTAACTACCAGATAACAGTAATGGGAATATTGAAAAGCCTGAGAAGCCATTTATGGTCTGGCAAATTTGTAATTCATCAAAAGAAAAAAGGGTTCTGAATTTGTTTTTATGTATAATAGTTGTGAGCAAAAGGAATAAAATGTTCTATTTTAAACCTTTTGACTGTGAATCTGATAGTAGAATCCCTTTGCTGTTTGGTTCCATGTGAAATCTTAAAGCACTCCCTGAGAGAAAAAAAAAGAAGAACATGTTAATATTCTTCAAGAGTGTGAAGACAGTAGTTATACCAATTACACATAGAAACTGATCCAATAGTTTTTCTGGGTAAGTAGGGGCTCTCTGCTTTCCAAAGGAGCTTACTTACATTTCAAAAGTGTTCCCAAAGTGGGAAAGAAAAACTTCTGAGGAAACATAGATTTGTCAAAAGGGTAATGATGGAAGGTAGTTGTGACAATAATGCTAAATAATGCTGTTATTTGTTTTTACATACAAGCTGAAAGGAATCCCATAGAGTAAAAAAAACTCAAGCACCTTTCAGGACACCTCAAAGGTGTAAGAATATGTCTTTGAGTGGTACACCTTTATGAGATGAGACCTAAAATATACATATATATATATATATATATATATATATATATATATATATATATATATATATATATATATATAAATTAAGGATCTATTCATAAAAAAAAGATAATTGATAAAAAAAATAGTTTGTTTTATGGTTAAAAATGAAAGCTTAAACATAGTTAAGAAGAACCTTTTTGGATAGTGAGAGTGTTTCTGGTTACAATAAATGCACTGCTTGAACACTATGTATGGTTCTAATGGAAATGTTTAAACATTACAAATGATGAACCTGATAAACCTTTTAGGGTTCTTCTAAACTATAATTACCATGGCAGAATGAAAATAGTTTCTAAAGATGAAAAAAAAAGGTTCTTCACTTCCTTTGAGCTTCTCCTGACATGGAAACACATTTGTATACCACTACATAGCACTTTTATAAGCTTACTTGTATAGGAAATATGACGAACATGCTTTAAGGTGCTTGTTTTATTCATTCTGGGAAATTCAAATCCATCATAGAAATATTAATTTTCTCTTTAATACTCTTCCTGCCTGTCACATTTAGAAATAGTGAGTGATTTCAGTACTTTGTAACACGAGTAAACGATGTTCTTGAGGCCTTTATAAAAGAGGTCTAAAATTGGTAAATGCATTTTCTTTCTTTCTCTTTTCTCTCTCTTTTTTTACAAAACCATTTTACTGCCTTTTTCTGTACAGTGTGTAAGAAGCTCCATTTCAGATGACTACAAAGCCCCTAAAACCTGAATCCATGATCAGGCTGACGGCTTTCACCTTCTCCGACTCAATCCAGCTGTGCCAGCATGAAAGAGAGGAGATCATTTCACAAGGTTCAGCACACATTTTCTTGCTTTTCATGCTATGAGAAGTTCAGAGCCATGTGTATGTGTGTGTGACAGAGACGGCCGAGAGGAGGGTGTTAGCTGAAGCTGAACTTCCTGCCATATCTTTTACTTTGTTTTGCTGAAGTATTTTTGTCAGAGGAGGCTGAAACTCATCACCCACGATTGTAGTTTGATTTGAACCCCGGATGGATGAGTTTAAGGAGTATTCTCCAGTCTCCTTTTATCAAATCTGAAGATGTCATGCCATAACTTATGGCTATCCTGCAGCCACAAACAGGACTCTCAATGTGTTACACAGACCGTGTACTATCACATTTGTGAGATCATTTTCCACTTATTTTTCCACAATTCTATAATTCCTCACTTCTGGGAACACTCATCTCGAGACAGAGGTGCGTGTTTTGGTGGCCAACCCGCCAAAGGTGATGTTTCCAGTGCATAATAGATCCATTTGCTGGGAAGAAAACACCATTCCTCTGCTGTAATGACTCAGTGAGACCCAGGTGCTCTTTGTGGGCTAGAATTTCCCTCTCTCCAGGATTAACTCAATAATGTGCCCTTCGTTGTTGGAGCCGTATCTGGTGTTGGCTGACATTTTCAGCTCTCTGCAGGTCCTGGAGACGTGCCTTCTTTACCTCAGACAGTAAACAGGGTCAAACAATCCTACCGCAGATCGATATGGCCTGGAGATTTCTGACCAATGGACACAGCTTGGTAAAAAAAATGCTATAGACTTTAGTCCCAGCTTCGCTTTTTCACTTGCAGTGGTAAATAAAAGTCAGCAGTTTGTCCACAAGATGAACGGCAGAGTATATAATATCATATGGCTGAGTATAAAGCCCTGTAGTCAGATCTCAATCTTCTTTACTTGCTCTGTCATTTTACTAGTTGAACAGAAATTGAAAAAACTTTTTATTGAGAAAGTCTTTGTGGGTTTTGGGATCTTTTGATTTTTAGCACAGTAATACAAATTAACACATTATATATTGTACAAACAGGCTACAAACTACATTTCAAGTCAAGTTAAATCAAGTTAAGTAATCTTCTGGTGCAAAAAACATTTAGTACAAAAATGGGAGGGAAAAAAACAGACAAAAGACATCATGAGACAAGGAAAAACAGTAACCACTGTAGCAATGGCCATTTTAACAAGTTGTGCAAGAAGGATTGTCCATATACAGTATGAAGTAAATTTGTTTTCCCCCCTCTGTTGATTTTGTTTGTATCACTCTAATTCCTTCATGTTGAGGAGTCTTATGGCTTGTGGGAAAAAACTGTTACACAGTCTGGATGTGAGGGCCCGAATGCTCTTCTACCTCTTTCCAGATGGCAGGAGAGTGAAGAGTGTGTGTGAGGGGTATGTGTGGTCAGCCACAATGCTTGTGGTTTAACAGATGCAGTGTGGGCTGTAAATGTCCATGATGGAAAAAAGAGAGATCCCAATGATCTTCTCAGCCGTCCTCACTATTGGCTGATCCTTCTGTAAAAGGTTGTGAGGATGTGTGGTGGAAGATGTGCCTTCCTCAGCTTTCTCAGAAAGTAGAGACCCTGCTGGGCGTTTCTTGTCACAGAGCTGGTGTTGAGGGACCAGGTGAAGTTCCCTTTCAGGAACTCGAGCTGCGTCGCAACACTTTGGGAACGCTTCCACATTGTGCATGCTCTGAATCACATGTGAAATCTGGCCAACGGAGAAACCAGGAAGCTACAAAGCATGCAAGGGGTGGAGCCGACGCTAGGTTCTGTGTGTTCAGGTAATCGCTTTTTTTGTGTGAATCTGTGCAAGCATGAGCAAGAGCAAACAAAACTTTCACCTGTGTGTTGTTTGCTTGGGAGAGGAGCATGCTTGGTCGGCTCTCAAGGGAGTCGTATGCCCACACTATAGACGCATGTCTATGCGGACTCTCTTCTCCTGAAAAGTGCTCTCCTTCGTGGCTCTGGCTCCACTGACTGCAAAGTGGCCTCAGATGTCATAGGGCTTGCAGACAGACATGGCAGAGGGCTTGAAGATGGGAAACCCCATTTCTCCCGCCTCAACTGCCGGGTCTAGTGCTTGTTCCCCAACTTCAGAAACATGCTATTATTTTTTCCCCCGGTGTGGAATTTTTCTTCTTCTGAGAATAGAGAAATCATGGAGATTAGTAAGCCATATGAGGAGCTCCAGGAGGTAGTGACACGGGCCGTGTCTAAGCTTGAGACTCTGGGGCTGACAATGTAAAAGAGCTATGTCACACTGCCGCCCCTAGGGCGGTCAATGTCAGCCTTAGTAGCAACAGAAAGGCATCTATGGCTCACCCTGTCAGACATTCCCGGTTTTGCCTTTTTGCTGAATGCCCCGATGGTCTCTTCTGGTTGTTTGGTGACACCATGGGTGAGGTCGTCAACATTTTCCAGAAGGCGAAGAAACAGTCGCTTTTCAACTATACCTCCCTTGTCACTCCTTAGCCCAGTGTTCCAGGCATCGCAAAGCCCAAAAACAGAGCGTTGCCACCCGGACCCCCAGAGGGATGCAAGGGCCCCAGGCTGCACTCTAGGCCCAAGCCCAAGGATACAGCGTACCTGAGTGTTATCCTTTTTGGCAGGGGGCCCCTGTGCAGAGGCCTTACCAACAAAAAGGCCTCAGTTTTAGGAAGGCGTTGTACACCTTGCCACCGGTTGTGCCGGTCCCTCCTCAGTGCCACCAGGAGGCCGGGCTTGTCCGCTGAAGCCCTACTTCAGGACAGCTGCAACACTGCGGGCTGGTCCACCCCGCTAACTTGCTTTAGGTTCTATAACCTTGACCATAGAGCCACTCCTGGCTCCGCTGTCCTGAGCTCTGGCTGTGCTTTTTAACAATAGGCAGGGACTGGTTAGCGTGGCATGATTGGACACTCATTTCCAAAGCATTGCGATGCAGCTCAAGTTCCTGAAAGGGAATGTCTCTAGTTTACATATGTAGCTTTAGTTCCCTGAGGGAACGAGACGATGCGTATTTGAGCCACACTCCCAGCCACTCTACCACGCTTCCCTTCTCTTTGCAGAAGCTAGAATCAGCTTAACGAATTTGGTGCTCTCCATGATCTTCACGGAGGAGCCATTGATGTTCAGCGGGGAATGGGCAATTTGTGTCCTCAAAATTCAACAACTATCTCATTTTTTATTTGATTTGATTTTGTTTTGTCTATGTTCAGAAACAGGTTGTTGGCACCAGTCTGGTAACCTCTGCATCTTCTCTCTCTATGCTGACTCTTCGTTCTTGCTGATTACTTATTAGGTTACAGTGTAAGTGACAAAAGTAATAACCCATTGCAAATAGTGTCCAAAATGATGAATCGTTGCATTATATTACACTTTTTGACAACATTAACATTAACAACAATAAGATGCAGACTGAGATGCAAAGTATGAAAGATTTTGTCTGTGAATACAGCCCTCTTTATAGTGGTAGCTACAGAAGTGTGGGAGATTTTACCACTATGTTCCATATGCCTGATTTCTTTCCAATCTTGTCTTGTTGTATGTCTTCTAATATAAATTTGCAGAGATTAAGACTAACTGCACTGAAATACTAACATGCAGGTGTTCTTAAAGTCATAATCCCAGATAAAACCCAAAGGTCAAAACCATGTACAAACAGGAAACTGTAGAACATGCTGGAGTCAATATAAACAATCAATGCTTAATAGACAGGCTGGCCAGCTACTAGATAAAGGTCGATGCACAGATAAACAGGTTTGACTGCAGAGGAATAAACAAGGTTTAGAAACTTGAGAGACTTTGCACTTGAAAACTTGAGTCTATAATATGGAACATAAGGGATAAATAAAGGGTGAACAGAAAGCCTCATAAGCCTAATCATAGGAATTCATCTAATATTAACATTACATTCTGTCTGTATTGATCAGACCTGCAGTCATATTCTACAATTATGCAGCTCACTTTCATAACTAGTTGCTGATTATACATTATAGATTGCATTAAAAGTGTTTGGTTGAACTAATTACCAACTGTTAACCAAATACCAATTAATAACTGTTCTTGGACTAACAAAGGAACTAGCTCAGCGACAAAAGTGAATCAGGGAGAAATTGGTCTTACTGATTAATTTTCTATTTAGTTTGGTTTGCTTTCGAACAGCACTTAATCAAAACTAAAAAAAAAAAGTTATCTGAAACAGTGTGCACGGAAGAAAACATCTTTATAAAACTCTCTCTTCCACTAGAAAGGAATATAGTAAATGGAAAATTAAACACATCACCAAGTATTCATAAAATTATTATCAAAAAAGCACAGATACAATAGAGCCAGAGCTATATAAATGAATAAGCACCACACAAACTGTTTGTCTTGTTTTGTGTGTCACATCCTGCTGGTGAATATCACAATTGTCCAGGCCAATGTTTCTCCACACCAGCAGTGGACACTACCACAAAATTTTAACACTTTTTTTAATGACTTTATAACTGCACAATACCTGAAGCCTTGCCACTGTATGGTAGTTTGGAATATTTATTATTCCTGCTTTATAAGTGTTATGCTAACACCTTCTGCTAACTCTTAACACTCGGCTCCCTGTCCTGCTTTATGTCTTCTGAAGGCTCACTGTGCAAAGCAAATTTTTTACAAAAACTTTGGATGTTTTTTTTAATAACTGCAAGCCTCTCCTGAGTCTGCATATAAATAGGCCAGCTTCACACCAGCAGAGAGCATGGGGTAGATTACTATACGGCCATTAGCTCAGCTATGATGATCCTGCGCCAATTCTGTCACCAAAAATTAGAGAGGAGCTGGTAACACTTGCACATTTTTTGTCAGTCTTGTTTGGAGAGGGAACGGCCTGTCAATAAGTGCACCATAATAGTGTGGAAGTACTGCCAGTTCTGATAAAGCAACAGAGAGATCAAGCGAATGAAAGGTGACCTTGCCATAATTGAGATTCATCACAGGCGAGGCAGGCGGCAGAGGGGAAAAACAAACGAACGAGACGGGGGAAAAAAAACCCTCTGAATTTTTTAAAACATGGTATGAATATACATGTTCACAATTTTATGGGAGAATGGCCAAGTGCTGTTCGATTGCTGGCTCCAAATGTCAATTTTGGGTTCAAAGCCAAATCATTCTCTCACTCTTTCTCTTTCTCTCTCTCTCTCTCTCTCTCTCTCTCTTTTTTTTTGTTTGTTTTTAGCTCCATCTGTTATATTTTTTCCCTTTATTGCTCTGGACAGAATATTCAGAGAGACAAATTACAACCCCTCTCTTTCTTCCCTCCCAACTGAGAGTGACGTAAATGCTAAAAGAAAATATAACAAAGCTTTGTGTTCCAGCAGTCAGGTCCAAGATTTTAGTTAATACACGGACGGAAGCTACATTATTACTTCATATTTAACATTCGGAAGGAATCGACACATGATCTGGCACCAAGCTGTGTGTCAGTGTATGAATGGAACTCAGTGGGGCTTGGCACACACACGGCGATAGATTATATTGCCTTTTCATTGCCGCACAATAGGCAGGTTTGCATTTCAGCTGGATCCTAGAGAAGGGCCAAAAATGAAGGCCCAGTTCCTAGAGTACCGCTGTGCCACAACACACACAATAAACTCTCTGAAACGGTTCTGTGGAAACACACCACAGCCCAGCTGGACGCTTTCAGATAAATGAGTAAAAAGACACACACATTGAAAGCCGTGTACACACATGTACACACTGGCATGAACACATTTATTTGCAGGAAGACTCTTGTGTGTTCTGAATTCTGATTGGTCGGAAGATGTTGAATTGATATTTAGAAGTTTTCTGTAAAAGGGTTATCCATTATTAGTGCTCTATAACAGTCAGAGATAAAGCTACTTAGGTTTACTTAGGAGGAAGAGTGAGAGAAAATAGTGAGGAAATGACCGTTTATTGCTGCTATAATGTAACAGGGACTAATGTTTTGTAAACATTCATTCTAAAAATAAACAAAAATAAAAATGCATCAAAAAATACATTTTATTTTTAATTTAAATGATTGTCATTTTTTTTTACTTAAGGAATACACAGTGTTTCCAGTAGAAAAATACTTTTTAGATTAGAAAATAGTTGTCTGATGTATTGTTTCCATTTATTAGCATATATACTTGCTATCCTGGAACTTATGGTCATTTGTGTCACTTCTATTTTTGTTGCATAACAGGGCAGGGTCGTAAAATGTAATTAATTAATCAAATATGCAATTCTTCTTCTTTCGGCTGCTCCTATTAGGGGTCGCCACAGCGGATCATCCGTCTCCATACCACCCTGTCCTCTACATCTGCCTCTTTCACACCAACTACCTGCATGTCTTCCCTCACCACATCCATGAACCTCCTCCTTGGCCTTCCTTTTTTCCTCCTTCCTAGTGGCTCCATCCTCAGCATTCTCCTCCCTCACCCTGTCACCAAAACGTCCAACATGCTCTGTCCCTCTAATAAACTTATTTCTAATCTTGTACATCCTCGTCACTCCCAACGAAAACCTTAACATCTTCAGCTCTGCTACCTCCAGCTCCGCCTCCTGTCTTTTACTCAATGCAGTTGTCTCTAATCCATACAACATCACAGGTCTCACCACAGTCCTATAAACTTTTCCTTTCATTCTTGCAGATACCCTACTATCACAAATCACTCCTGTCACTCTTCTCCACCCACTCCACCCTGCCTGCACTCTTTACTTCTCTAACACACTCCCCTTTACTTTGCACTGTTGACCCCAGGTACCTGAACTCCACCACCTTCTTGACCTCTTCTTCCTGCAACCACACCACTCCACTGCCCTCCCTCTCATTTACGCACATGTACTCTGTCTTACTCCTACTGACTTTTATTCCCCTTCTCTCCAGTGCATATCTCCACCTCTCCAGGCTCTTCTCAACCTGCCCACTATTCTCACCACAAATCACAATATCATCTGCAAACATCATAGTCCAGGGAGACTCCTGTCTGACCTCATCTGTCAACCTGTCCATCACCACTGCAAACAGGAAAGGGCTCAGGGCCGATCCTTAATGCAGTCCAACCTTCACCTTGAACCAGTCTGTCGTTCCTACTGCACACTTCACTGCTGTCACACTGTCCTTATACATGTCCTGCACCACCCTCATATACTTCTCTGACACACCTGACTTCCTCATACAGTACCACAACTCCTCTCTTGGCACCCTGTCGTACGCTTTCTCTAAATCCACAAATACACAATGCAATTCTTTCTGTCCTTCTCTATACTTCTCCATCAACATTCTTAAAGCAAATAAGGCATCTGTGGTGCTCTTCCTCGACATGAAACCATACTGTTGCTCACAGATGGTCACCTCTTCTCTCAGCCTGGCTTCCACTACTCTTTCCCATAACTTCATGGTGTGACTGATCAATTTAATTCCCCTGTAGTACTGCAGGTCTGCACATCTCCCTTCGGTACCAGCACACTCCTTCTTCATTCCTCAGGCATCCTTTCACCTTCCAGAATCTTGTTAAACAATCTGGTTAAAAACTCCACTGCCATCTCTCCTAAACATCTCCATGCTTCTACCGGTATGTCATCTGGTCCAACCGACTTTCCACTCTTCATCCTCTTAATCGCTGCTCTCACTTCCTCCTTACTAATTCTATCCACTTCCTGCAACAATAACTCCACATCATCCAACCATCTCTCTCTCTGATTTTCCTCATTCATCAGCTGCTCATAATACTCCCTCCACCTTCTCAACACACTCTCCTCACTAGTCAACACATTTCCTCTCCATCCTTTATTGCTCTAACTTGCAGTACATCCTTCCCAGCTCGGTCCCTCTGCCTGGCCAATCGGTACAAATCCTTTTCTCCTTCCTTAGTGTCCAACCTCTCATACAGCTCCTCATATGCCTTTTCCTTGGCTTTCGTCACATTCCTCTTCACCTGCTGTTGCATCTTCTTGTACTCCTGCCTACTTTTCTCATCACCCTGTCGATCCCACTTCTGTTTTGTTAACCTCTTTCCCTTATGCTCTCCTGCACTTCCTCATTCCATCACTACGTCTCTTTGTCTTCCTTTCTATTTCCAGATGTCACACCCAGTACTTTTCTAGCTGCCTCTCTCATCACTCCTGCAGTAGTTTCCTAATCATCCAACACCTCTTCACCACCACCGAGCCCCTGTCTGACCTCTTCCCTGAACCTCACACTACACTCTTCCTCCTTCAGTTTCCACCATCTTATTCTTCTTTCAGTCCTCACTCTCTCCTCTTCTTCTTCACCTCCAAAACCATCCAACAGACCACCATCCGATGCTGTCTAGCTACACTGTCCCCTGCCAACACCTTACAGTCTCCAATCTCCTTCAGGTTGCATCTCCTACATAGAACATAGTCCACCTGTGTGCACCTTCCTCCACTCTTATACGTCACCCTATGATCCTCCTTCTTCTTAAAATACGTGTTCACCACTGCCATTTCCATCCTTTTAGCAAAATCTACCACCATCTGCCCTTCCACATTCCTCTCCTTAAAACCATACCTACCCATAACCTCCTCATCACCTCTGTTCCCTTCACCTACATGTCCATTAAAGTCTGCCCCAATCACCAATTGTTCATTTCTAGGAACACTATCTACCACTTCATCTAATTCACTCCAGAATCTTTCCTTCTCCTCCATCTCACAGCCGACTTGCGGAGCATAGGCACTGATGAAATTTATCATCATCCCTTCAACTTCCAGCTTCGCGTTCATCACCCTATCAGAAACTCTCTTCACCTCCACTACACTCTTACTGTACTCTTCCTTCAGGATCACCCCTACACCATTTCTCTTTCCACCCACACCATAATACAACAGTTTAAACCCACCTCCAATGTTCCTGGCCTTACTCCATTTCCACTTGGTCTCCTGAACACACAAAATATCTACCTTTCTCCTCTCAATCATATCAGCTACCTCTCTCCCTTTACCAGTCATACTGCCAACATTTAAAGTACCAACACTAACCTCTACTCTCCTACACTTCTCCTTTCCCTGCCGTCTCTGTAGACGTCTTCCTCCTCTCCTTCTCCTACTTCGCCCAACAGTAGCTCAATTTTCACCGGTACCGTGTTGGCCAACGATACCTGTGGCGGTCGTTGGTAACCCGGGCCTCAACCGATCCGGTATGAAATTCTTAATCGTGACCCACATATTTGATTTTGCACGTTTTACGCTGGATGCCCTTCCTAACGCAACCTCTCCATTTATCCGGGCTTGGGACTGGCACTAAGAGTGCACTGGCTTGTGCCTCCCCAATGGCTGGGTTTAATCAAAACTGCAGTAATTAAAGTAATAAAAGTTAAAAACATATATAATACAAAAACAAACAAAAAACAAGAAAGGAAAAGCATTAAACCAACAACAACCATGGAAGCCAAATGTAAGCCAATGATTTCTGTGAAAGGTAAGTGCTAATCAATGGAATAACAGGTGTGAGTAATCAATAATTTGGTCATGTGGCATGGAAGGACTGATGAGAGGCTTAACCCTGTGGCTCTTGTCATAATCCTGACAATTTTCATGGCGATAATGCAACCTTTTGGAAATTCTACAACTTTGTACAGCAGAACATGCAAACAATCTAGTCCATGATTTGGTATAAAACAAGGAAATATTTTCTATGTAAATTAATATCCATTTAAAGGAATTAAAAGATGCCCTTATTCAAATTGACTTACAATTATCTCTTTTATACAACTGAAGAGATGAGGTTTAAGCATCTTTCTCAAGGACCCACCAGCAGATCTTGATAATGCTGGGATTTGAACTTACAATCTTTTAATCAGAAGCCCAATGTCTTAACCCCTTAGCTACCATTTTCCAAAAAGGTCCCAGCACTGTTTATCAGTGCTGCTTTATGTCCAGAATATTCAACATAATTTTATATTTGTTCAAGTAATGCATGGGGAATGTATGGAAAAATGATCAAATAAATGCAATTGATGAACAAAGTAAAATCCAATAAGGATGAATTATGTTTACTTACTATTTACAAAGTAATATCTCCAATCAACTGGAATGCAGAAAAAAACTAATGACTGAGGTGCCATTTCATTACAGATTATCAGGTGAACATAATTGTAAAAGACAAAACAATTAAAAGGTCCATTATTCAATCAGGATTGATAGAATTGCCTGCAGTTTGTTGTCTTCACATGCCCGCAAATCTGTTGCTTTGCTGCAGGAAGCTAAGAAAACAGAGAGTCGATTTAACAAACACGGTTTAACTAAAGAGCAATAGCTAATATTACTGTAGATTATTAAAGTAGGTGCTTCACTGAGAGAGAAATTCCTATTTAATTTGGTCTATGTGTTAGGAAAGACAGGATGTTTGTTTAATAAACCTAACTGAATAGTGGGCAACTCATCTTTTGTCATCTTGACAACAAACTGAAATTCTGCACCATTTAGACCCAAAAATGGGAAAAATAATATATATATATATATATATATATATATATATATATATATATATATATATATATATATATATATATATATATTTTTTTTTTTTTTGCTCCTTCTTTCCTGTCATAGTGGCAATAGAACATTGAAGGCATCCGTGAGATCTTGAGAAGCAACATGTTCTTGCTTCATGTTTTTCAAAAAATCAAATAATACAAAAAAAAGTTCATACACTATGGCTAAAATAATTTGAATCCCTGACCATAACACCCATAAGTCTTCACCCAAAACACCCCTAAAACTCAAACTTAACCCCAGCAAAACAGAACTGCTCGTCAACCCCAGGTGATTCATCTCCAGAGATTTCTGAATAACTCTTCATAACTCTCTGCGCTCCCCTTCAGACACTGTTGGCAACCTTGGGGTTGGACCATGAACAATCAACTATCTGTTTTTTCACATGATGCTAATATGGCTTATTCTTGTCGATTTCTTTTCTACAACATCCAAAAAATTTAATCTTTTCTATCCAAACAAGCTGCCCAGGTGCTTGTTCCGTCTCTTGTCATTTTGAGACTGGACTGCTCTAAACGCTATTCGTCCACCGCAAATGATCCAAAACACAGCTTCCTGAGTTGTGTTTAACCTGCCCAAGTTCTCCCACACCACCCCACTGCTGTTCTCCCTTCACTGGCTTCCAGTAGCTGCACATATCAGATTAAAAACACTGATGCTTGCCTACAAGGCCAAAAATAAATAGACCAGCAGCCTCAGAGACCTCATCACACCTCACACTGCACCACACTGTCTGAGATCCTCTAGCACTGCTTGACTGGTACCACCTTCTTTTAGGATAAGAGGTTAGTATACTTATAGGCTCTTCTTTGTTCTGGCACAGAGGTGGTGGATTGAACTTCCCCTTGATTGTTGAACAGCAGAGTCCCTGGCTATCTTCAAGCGATGGGTTAAGACCTACCTCTTCCTGAAACACTTAAACTAACAGTTTGCTTTGTTAAAAAAACAACAACTCTATCTCTATTTATCTTAAGTTGTAACCTAACATACAAGTGTAGATTTATTCATTACTAGAGACTCAAAGCACTTTTGACTGTCACTCTGGACAAGGCGTCTGCTAAATGCCTCAAATTTAGCGTCTGCTAAATGCCTCAAATGTAAATGTAAGTATTTTTTCTCTAATTCTTTGCCACAAATCCATACAATTCTATATAATATCTTTGTATGTTGTAGCACTGCAATTTCTTTTCTGTGGAAGCCAAAGCTTGTTCTAGCATTGCAATATACCTGTGCAGAAAGTGAGCTCTTTGAGGATATGTTGTGATAAGGTAAACTCTTATATCCTTCACAGAGCCCTCTAACTCAATGAACATATCTGAGATGATCTGGATGTAAAGCCTCATTACCTGACATCAATGCTTGATCTCATTAATACACTTGTAGCTGAATAAACACAACCACACCAGCATGACCCAAAATCTACGGATAAGTCCTCCTGGTAGAGTAAAGCATAAGAAAAACAAATATTTAATACCTATACAAGCATGTATGGGTGTGAAGGTCATGGGTGCACATACATTGTATATCAATGTATCTAACATTTCCTCGATTGTTTTGTGTAACATGTTCTACATCAATGTAATTTTACCAAACTCATGTTTAACACTTTGAATGAGATTGATATGTAATAAAGCATTCAACACACTAAGGGGTAAGGCTTTTCTTTTTAAAAAAAAAAATAATCCTACAAGTCACATGGTAATATTGCAACATAAAAAGATGCAACTTTGCATAGTACAGTTACACAGCAACGAAATGCAGATTGGCATCTAACATAAGTGCAAGTAGTTGCATTGTGCAGTCAAATATGCAAAAGAAAAAACAGTCAGATGGCAGAGAACGTGTATATTGAAATAAAGAAATAATAATAAGAATGTGTGCACAATATCACACTCTACAAATATGTACAATACCTATGTTTTATTATCGTTTTACTATGTAGAATGATTTTTGCAGGCATACAACAGTTTTTTTTATTTTTTTATTATAGTTGAATTTATTTGATTTAGTATAGTGTTAAAGGTGGGTGTGGCTTAATGACATTAGTGCAGAATGTGGTGTGCAGAGCTTTTGACTGTATAAAAAAATTATATACTTCATATTAGAACATGCAATTGCAAAACTGTTCTACAAACTCCCAAAAATCTGAATACTGAGTTTTACTAACCAATTTGAATATAATTAATGCCAGTGTCAAATTACGTTAGCACTAGAACAAATCAGGTCACTGAACATGAGGTAAAAGTTAAAGATGAAATATGAAAGTTTGGCAGTGTTTCTTGCAGGTCAAGCCTTACTTTCACATCATAAATCTGATATTTATTCAAATTAGTGTTCAAGTGGTGGTCTCTTCTGTCTGAAGGAAAAGAGAAACATAACACAGATTACAAAGCACTTCTCAATCTCTTCCAGCATTGTTACCAGTTCCTCTGAGCTTTCAAGTTTTCCTGACAAGGTAACTAGAAATCTCTCTGCAGGAAGTCAAGTCTTTTCTTCGCGTTCTTGGTGGTGAGAAACAGCCCTTGTTGTTTTCCAACAACAGCCTTAGCAACCGAGCGCGAGAGGCTTCAAAGGCCGAGTGCAGATCCCACTGTGATAGAATGTACAGACATTGAAAGGCAAAATTTATCTGTAACGAGTGGAACACACACACACACACACACACACACACACACACACACACACACACACCATTAATGTATCCTGAACTGATACAGACCTCTGCATTATGTTCTGTAATTAAAATTATTGTAGAAAACACATATTCTGCTTTTATAAATAATTTTCCATTCAGATAGCAATTGGAATATGGTCACCTTCACATACATGGCATAAAATAAGGTCAGAAAATCTAATTCCCAGTCTCAGGTGTAAGATTTTGGAAACCCTGCACCTCCTAAAAGTGTAGAACAAGGTCAGAGCAGCCTGTCGTATCTGATTTACCTCTCTCACTTTCGTTTCCCACCATCTCTCGCTTCTACCAGCAGCATCGTGCCTCTATGCTATCAGACAGATGAATGGATGGCTATGAGTTTCCCCAGGTGTGCCCATGATGGCTAATCTTCCTCAGGTGTCTCTAATTACCTATCATTTAGTATTTATTTCCACAGGCATCCATCACAAGATGCTTTTCTGCCACCAAAAATGAGCGAGACCTCTGGCTATCAGTTTGTGCCCCTAAAACCGTAAAAAAGTTGCGAGAATCCTGCGTGAAATCCTGTGGCGAATTCATGCAATTCGTGCTGTAGAGTCAGAGAGTGGCAACTTTAAAACAGTTAATTATTTGAAAATCATATATTTTTTTTTTTAAGTAAGCAACATAAAATAAAATATGCATTTGAATAAAAATATATAATTATGTAGTTTGTTTTACAAAATAGATTGTATTTATAATAATTGCCATTATATTTATAACAATAATTATATTTAATTATATTACTCAATAGTATTCATTTATTATACAGTTTTTATAAATGTATTACAACTTAAAAAAAATAAATAAAAAACACATTTCCTGTAGAATTCTTGTTTATTACTATGCAGCGATTCACTGAACACAGACTCCTAATTACACCGATTCAGACGAGAAACCTCGACTGTATTACAAAATTAATCACAAATCAATAAGCACAAAAGGTTATTCGTGTTTGTTTTTCACAGCTGCAGGCTTCAGGATCGCACATTGAACATGGAATAGATCATGAATATGCGTAACCTTGAAAATTGTTTTCTTTGATTGCTTTCGAGGAAACGTGGAAGTCGTTCTGTAGACCTTCTCTGATTAAACTCAGCGTTTGACATCACAGTCCCATATCACAATTAGGACTAAATCATTTATTAACAGTACCAAAGATTCCTTTTCTATTTTCCAAATTGACTCTCTCCATCACCCCAAATGAAACGTTTCATAATTGATTAGAGTACCTTTGAATTTAATGTTAATTAAATCACCAGTTTCAATTTCCCTCAAGGCAGTTTTTAATTTATTCCTCCTAATCATCACCGTCCAATTGGAACCCTAGTTACAGTATGATTCTATGATTTTTCTTTTTTTTCTTTTTCAATAACACGCAGATGTGCTCTTTCTAAGAAACACATTATTTATTATTGTTATTTTTATTGTTATTATTATTGTGAAAAAGAGTTTTCTGAAAGTGGAATGATGATCAGTTTCCATCTGTAACTCGGCCTGAACGAGAGAACAAGTCCATCACAGCTGCTGCTTCTGAAGAAACACAATTAATGAGCTGCTTCATTTGGACTTCTTTCTTATGAGTCTCTTTTCACATTATTTTCTCAGCCTAATTGCTTTGCAAAGATACAGAGCCTTGATGTTAAAAGGCAGACATCTGGAGACATTCAGCACACCAACACACATACACACACTTCTGCAAATATTAAAAGCTGTTCTGGGAAATGGAATAGTGCATTACGTATACAGTAATCATGCATAATACTAAAAATCATTCATTTATTCATCCAACTTTAGTAACCTTTTTATGCTGATCAGGGTGGCATAGGATCCGGAATCTTTCGTGGGAACACTGGAGCATGAAATGGGAATACACCCATCTTTTCCATTACTGTGAGATTATATATATATATATATATATATATATATATATATATATATATATATATATATATATATATATATATATTAGGGCTGTCTATTAATTTGAATATTTTATAGTGGATAATCACATAACTGTCATGAGTTAACTGTGAATAATCTCAACCGAATCGCACATGTGCTAAATGTAAGCTTTTAATATTATAATCAACATGGCATGGACAAATATTGACGCTTTATGCAAATTTATGTTTGTTTTAAGTTAAACCATACTTAAAATAAAGCATGTAGATGAAAAATTACTGTTAATGTTTCAACGTAATTATGGTGTTTTAAATTACGTAAATCTCAGGACACCAAATGTAACTGTTGCTATGTTTGTAAATGACAATTTTAATTGCCGGATGTGGGCATCATGGCAGATTTTGGATTTTGGTGCTTGATTTGAGATTTGCTGCATCCGTAAAACAAAAGGTAAAACATCAGTAAAACATCTACAGTAGTGGAACAGATTTCCAATTAGTGTTCAAGACTCCAACACAGTCCCCACTTGCATCCATACTGATACTCTTCTAAATTATACTCTCCTAGATTTCCCTCTAGGAACTCGAGCGAGAGGTGGGAAGTAAAGAACTACAATTACTTTGTTACTGTACTCAAGTTGATTTTTCTGGGATAAATATCTAACTTCACTATTTATTTTTCTGACAACTTTTTACTTTTACTCATTACTTTTTGACACAAATATCTGTATTTTCTACATCTTACATTTTTGACACAGGTTTGTTGCTATTTAAATGTTTTCCTTCTCATTGCACGCCATTTTCAGACCATCAGCCTATTTCCTGTCATTGCGCGGCTTTTACAATATACCACTGGTGTATCATTTCCTGGCTCTCACACACCACATATATAGACTCATTTATGAAGCTGATAATGAGCAGGCAAAAGGCATCAAGAACTTTGGGGTTAAAGTGGATGAGACAGAGAGAGTCAGCGATGTAAACGTGACTGAGAACAGAAACATTCCAGGTCATCTTTTCTCTGCTTGTGATCTATATGGTGGATGTTCAGCTTGGATACATTTATTAGGTACCAAAATTTTCAATTAGTTTTGTATTAATATATTAATTAAGGCTGTCAAAATGCAAATTAATTTTAACGGCAATGGTTTTATTGCGCGATTAATGCAGTACTCATTTTTGTTTATGAAAATATAAATAAATAAATAAATAAATATAAGAGAGGCGAAATTAAAGCCTTCAGTGCAGCACACATTTATTAACTATGTCTTTTCTTTGTTTAGATATAAAAAAATAATAAACACCGAAAAATTTATTTTAATCAGTAAACATTGTTTTAGTCTCAAATCAGCATCAAAATCCCCATGATGCAAACAATCATCCCATTGGGGTCAACAAATACACATTTGGTACTTTTTCCTTATAATGCTAAAAACTAACATAAATTACTGTATTTTTTGATCGTACAGATAGGAGCAACAGATCATTCGATTGTGTAAAGGGTCTACTTTTATTTGTACACACTCATAATAACAACAAAACATTGTGCTTTTGTAAAGTATAGAAAACAGACAGGGTGCACTCTCTTCCGTCTATGTCTCCTCTCTTCACAGACACACAAAAAATATTCATCTCAGTTAATATTTGCCTCACAGACATAATAAATAGGTATATGTATAGAAAGCTCGGAAAGTTTACTAATAAATTCTACTAATGTGACATGGTGCCCAGTTACCAGCATGACGCTATAACAGGTTGTAGAAATGGCTACTTTTTAGTTCTTTAACTTGAGTAAAAAAGTATAGTCAGTACCTGAGTATTTTTTAAACAGGAGTATCTGTACTTCTACTTAAGTGAAATATGTGTGTACTTTTGCCACCTCTGACTCGAGTTGCGTCAACAGCGCTTTAGGAACGCTTCCGCATTGTCCACGCTCTGAATAATGTGTGTAATTAGTCCAATGGAAAGTGTGGCATCACCGGCAGGGTAACATCACAACATCACAACCAGAAAGCTAAAAGAGCACATGAAGTGAAACCAACTCTAGCTTCTGTTTGTTCAGGAAGTGCTGTGTGTGTATGTCTGGAGAAAGAAAGAAAATGAAAGCGTCTGGTAAGAGAAAGCAGACTTTTCGGCCGCTATATTTCGGGAGGGGGGATATGTGTCACTTGTTTGGAACTGGAGCATGCTAGGTCAGTTCTCGAAGGTGCTGACTGCGCAGAGCACTCTTTGAGTAGGGTGCTCCTGCTCCTCGTGACTCGTGGCGCTCGAGGACCTGGGTCTCGCAGGTGAATATTGCAGAGGGTATAAAGATGAGCTTGGCCCTCACCTGCTGGGTCCAGCATTCTCTCTCAAGGTTGAGAAGCATGCCTTTGCAATGAGAACAGTACAAAGGTTTTACTATATTCCAATATAGTTGAATTGAAAGAGTGCAGTTATGGGATGATGCCCAGAGTTGAAGAGACACTGGCTGGCTATTGCTACCCGGGTGCTACATCATCCCTGAAGACCACAGCATTGCCCACCAAGCCCCATCAGACTACCTCTGCACTTCTGGGCAAGGCTTAGGCCTAGGCAGGTCAGGTCGCAGGCTGTCTACACACCATGGCTGTGCTGTAGGCCTATCAGGCAGATGCAGGTTGGACGTGGAAGCTTCTTCGGGCGGTCAAGAAGTCGGAAAGCTCAGCTGTGCAGCAGATATATTTCTCAAGGTGACTAATGCCCATGGCCACCCTTGTTTCTACTACAAGGGAACCTATGGCTCACCCTGTCTGACCTTTCCGACAAAGACAAGGACAGGGACATGCTGCTCGACACCCCTCTGGTGCCGACTTTGGCGATGCTGTCAGTGCAGTCATCGATAGTTTCCAGGAGGCCAAAATGAAGTCAGCAGCGTTCCAGCACTTTCTCCTATGCCACTCTCATGGGGCTGCTCGGCAGGCAAAGCTACAACCTTAACCCAGCACCGATTTGCAAAGGCAGAGTGTCACTACTTGCAGACATCAGACGTGTCTCGTTGGGTCCTATGCAATGTAGACAGAGGCTATATGATTCAGTTTGGGTCCAGGCTGCTCCGGTTCAACTGGGAGTGCCCCACAATGGTGGGGCCCAAGCAGGCTCTGGTCATGGAACAAGAAGTAGATACTTTTTGAGAAAGGAGGCCGTAGAGGTGGTCCCTTCCTTACACTGAGAATTCGTATTTTCCAGCTGGTACTTCATAGTTTCCGAAAAGGATATTGGATCTACATCAGCTAAACTGCTCACTTTTGAGACTCAGGTTCAGGATGCTGACTCTGAATCAGGTCATGTCTCAAATCAGGTCTGAAGACTGGTTTGTCACGATAGATCTGAAGGATACAGAGTTTTATCTATCCATCCTTAAATCGCATAGGAAATTCCTGAGGTTTTTCTTCAGCGGTCGAAGCTTATTAATACCGCCCTCTCGAGACAAAGGACTGAGGCCTGGGGAATGGTGACTCCACACGGGTGTAGTGTAACAAATCTGGGAGACATTTTACTGAGCTCAGGTAGACCTGTTTGTGACTCAAGAGACAACACACTGTCCTTTCTGGTCCTTCCTTACACCCCAGCCTCTCTAGGGATAGATGAAACAGTGCAGGTGAGGCTGAGGCTGTCGTGCTTCTCCTGGGAGTTCTGGACCCTCCCTAGGAGATTCTTCTCAGGAGGAATCTTTTCACTCAGGCAGGGGGCACAGTAATTCACCCCTGCCCAGAGCTGTGGAGGCTGTGGCTGTGGCCACTATAAAGGCACAGCTCCAAGCCACTGGTCTCTTCACTGAGGTAGTAGAGATCATCCATCAATCCAGATCTCCCTACACAAGGAGGTCATAGCCAGCAAGGTGGCACCTGTTCATGGCATGGTGGGAACAACTTAGATCCAGTTAACTTGCCGGTCAGTCCAGAGCTGAAATTCCTTCAAAAACAGTTCACTAAAGGGTTGGGTACTTCCACCCTGAGGGTTTATGTGTCCACCATTGCAGCGTGTCATGCCCCAGTTGCTGGCAGTTGTTGGGTAAGAATTTTATTATAAAATTATTCATTTTTAAAATGAAGTCTGTTTTACTGAGGTTATCAGCTGCTTATCAGGGAACCATGGTTACATACATAACCTGGGGATGTTCCCTTTCAGGAACTCGAGCTGCATCAACAACGCTTTGGGAACAAAAGTTCAATAACGCCAGACTGAGCAATCCCTACCTATTATGGATGGGCTCCACAGTCCCGTTCCAGTCAGTTAAGCTTCTCCTCGTATGGGGCCTAAAAAGAAGAGGAAGAATGCCTGGAGCATAAAAGATCTTTGGATGACAGAGGCTACCTTGGGAACATACCCTGATTTAGGGTAGTGGAAGGCACTGGCCATGCCAGGAGTAAATTCCAGGAAAGAAGGGGTCACAGAGAGGGCCTGCTCTCTTGGGAGAGGATATGGCCAAGAGGAAACAATCTTGACTGTGGCACCTTTTTCAATGGCTCAACAGGAGGCTATGACAAGGCCTCCAAAACAATGGTCAAGTCCCAAACAGGCACTCTAGACCACAGAGGAAACATGTCACCAAGGGGTTCCTGGTTACACATTTTCAGCCATATAGCACACAGATAATCATATAGTACTGTAGCAACTCACTTAGTTGAGGGGTTTGAACACAAGCAACAGACAAGTATGTTCTGCTTTGTTCAAGGATGGTGATGAGATGTTGCTCTCCTTATCAGACACCAGCCATATTTGATTCCGTTACCTCGCCCCTCTGCCATGTGCTCCAGAGCTTTCCCAAACACGTCCGACAGTTGTGTTAAGAGTGCCTGCCTTTTTATGAAAATTATGATTAGGTGATACAGTGATTTTATTTTGAGTTTTGTTCCCCTCAAGGATGGTCTGGTTTCCCTTATTACTTACACTGTCCAAGGATTTTTTTTTTTTTTCATATCACCTTGTTTTAATAGTACATTTATTGGGACAAATGATAGATTTATAAAATGTTTTTGTTTAAAATGCATGTTCTCAATCTAATAATTTTTGTAATACAGTAAAACCCTGTTGTACGAGCAACCTATAGTACGAGCAAACAGAGATACAAGCGACCTTGCTCGCAAAATCTTACCCTATTTCACGAGCAAATTTCGAAGGCACGAGCAAAACCATGCTGCCGGTTCCCCGTTTTCGGCGGAGGGTCGCATCAGTTGCTTAGTTGATGACGTATCACTTGGTCGTTCTCGTTGTTCAGTGCAGAAAACACTTAACTTTTTTTAATTTTATATTTTTATTTCACAAGATATCTTGAAAAATGTCTCCCAAGAAAATCAATGATGGAAACTGAGGAGGTTATGAGCGTGGTGTGCGTCTCATACTCGCAATCAACCACTACCACATGAGTAAGTGTTAAATTATCTTTATATTACGGTAATTTACGGTGTATTTGTTTGTTAAAAAAGGCTACAAATACTTTTTAAGTGCAGAAATAAGCGATTGATTGAGGTTTTGGAACAGATTAAATCACTTTTACATTCATTCTTATAGGGAAAATCAGTTTGAACGTACGAGCAAATGGACCACTCTGGGTGGAGGGTTACAGAAAGAAAATTAAATTTTTACTTTCAATTAATTAAAAAGCAAACTGATAAATCTTTGTTTTTGTAGGGATTCTAAAACACATAAATGCATTTATTTATAAAATTCTTAGAGGAAAGAAGTAAAAACAAGAGAACAAAGGATCATCTTACTGTTGTGATAGATGTCAGAATATTTCTAGATTTTTGGATTTATATGAAAGAAATCACATTACAGTTTTAAAGTATCTAATAGCTTATAAACTGTTATCAGCAGTACACTTTTGGATCAGAGCTGAATGTGTTTATTTTCTCTTTAGTGCATTTAAAAATTAAACTTTCCTATTAAACTCCATGTTGCACTTGGGCTGTAATTCTGTCTTCAAAGACACATGCTTTAGAGCAACAGAGCCCATTTCTCCTTAGTACTGTGTGAAGTGAGTAATAGGCATTGCCATCCAGAAAAGCTTCAATTACATGCTTTGGTAGACATGCGTTTCTGAAGTTCGCATCTCAACAACCAATGTACGTAATTAAGTTAATATTGGGAGGCAGAGACTGCTGAGTTGAAGGGAAAAATGGAAACAAATGAAAAACAATTGAAAGGAAAATTTCGAAAGCAATTTCGCAATTTCAGCAATTTCGAAAAATAAATAAATAAATAAATAAATAAAAAGCTCAGAGAGAAATAAAAATCTTAAGTTACAACACACAACTGATGGATCTCAGGCTAAATATTTGTTCCTCAGAGAACATAAAGAGAAGCAGAGATGTGCAACTTTCCTTTTCCTTCAGATTTGTTTAATTACAATTAATTGAGGAGGTGAGATCAGACAAGAAGTCCGCTGAGCCCCCTACTGGAGTTGTCTAATTCCTTTCAGCACGAACTTTACTCCTTCTTTCATCTGTTCCAGTGTAAAATAAATCCTTTCACACCAACTTTGCATCAACAACATGACAAATCCTTGATGCTGAACGCCACCTATAACTAGCTGCATGTTATCACCTCCCCCACCTTGTTACCATCATCTGATTTTTGAATGTGTTGGATCTAAACTTTGTTCAAAAGAGTGACTTCTGATGTGTTAATTGCATGTCTAGACAATTCATGTTATCCGTGATCTAGTCACTCAGGGGGAAGGTTTAAAGCAAAGTGTGTGGTGCTGTGTTCAGAGTTGTTCACATTGCTGTTCAGACCTCAGATGTACTGTACAGAAACCACTGTGAAACACTAGAATGTTGTACAACAAAACAACGTTTTCTTAAATACTGTACGCCTCTATATTTATTCACTGTACTTCTGAATGTCCACACATCTCTGCACTGTAATAGCCTTTATATTTATTCACTGTATATACTTTCATATATACCACTGCTGTAAATATGCCAGATAGTTATCTGCACTGTAAATATGCTAGATATTTATCTGCACTTTTGCACGACTGCTACATTTTGCACATCTGGTAGATACCAAACTGCATTTCGTTGCTGTGTACCTGTACAATGCAATGACAATAAAGTTGTATCTATCTATCTATCTATCTATCTATCTATCTATCTATCTATCTATCTATCTATCTATCTATCTATCTATCTATCTATCTATCTATCTATCTATCTATCTATCTATCTATCTATCTATCTTTCTATCTTAATGTTTACTGATAATCCAACATTTCCAGGTTTTTCTGATGCGGTACCATCAACATGAAATCATAAATCATGGAATTATTACTTCATTGACTGCATTTTTTCAAATTAGACAAAATAGTCACTGATGATTTAATTAATAATAATAAATAATAATAATAATCCAGAGTAAAACGTGCCAAATCAAATATGCAGAACATCAGTATCAGATTTTTATACCAGATCGGTCGACGCCCGGGTTACTAACGACCGCCACAGGTATTGTTAGCCAACAGGGTACCGGTGGAAATTGGGCTACTGCTGGCCGAAGGAGAAGAAGGAGATGAGAAAGACATCTAGGAGGAGGAGATGGCAAGAAATGGAGAAGTGTAGGAGAGTGGAGGTTCAGGTAAATGTTGGTAATTTGACTGGTAAAGAAAGAGAGTTAGCTGATATGATGGAGAGGAGAAAGGTAGATATGTTGTGTGTTTAGGAGACCACGTGGAAAGGAAGTAAGGCCAGGAACATTGGAGGTGGGTTTAAACTTTTCTATCATGGTGTGGATGGAAAGAGAAATGGTGTAGGGGTAATTCTGAAGAAAGAGTACAATAAAAGTGTAGTGGAGGTGAAAAGAGTTTTTGATAGGATGAGGAACGTTGTTATGCGGGAAACGGAGGCGGAAGCCGTAGTAACAGCAAACAAAAGTTTGTTCATGCAAAAAAAAGGCAAAGCCAACAGAAAAAACTTACACCGGAAACGGAGAGTCACAAACCGAAAGTAAATCCGCTCGAGACGAGTAAATCCACATGTGTGCTAGGGAAAGCGCGGCACAGGGCTGGAACACAGGCACAGCCACACAATGACACAAATACAGCCGTACCGGGAGGATCCAGGTAATCCGGGGTGCGCTCCGGAAGGGAAAGCGCAGCCGTGGAGAGAGAGAGGAGTCCGAGAATACGGGTACATAGCGGGAACGCGCATATGCCAATAAGCTTGCACATGAGCCTACACAAACCTGCATGAACATACAATAACGGACCTCAAGTGTAGGTGAATGTGGGGTTTATATAGGCGGTGCGATGAGTGCTTGGAACAGGTCTCAGGTGTTCTGAATGTAGCCCGATTGCGCTGAGCTCCATGTGGGCGGGGCACGCAAGAGCGAAGGAGCAGGGCTTTTCCTGACGCACCGAGGTTTGACAGCCGCCGAAGGGGGCGTGGCAGGGGGATTCCTGACACCACCCCCCCCAAAGGGTCGGCTCCGGACGCCCCCAACCCACAGAAAGGCCGGTGGAGGGCCCCTCTAATCATCCAGGGTCGAAGGGGACCGGGCCGGAACCGCCACGGAGCCAGGAACAGCAGGGAAGGGCCCGAGGCAAAGCAACCACCACTGCGGAGAGCCGGAATGGGACAACGACCCCAGCGAGGTCCCGGAACGGAGCACAGCCCCACACGGAGGCCAGGAACGGGGCGAGGTCCTCGGCTCAGACTAGAGGCGGAGAGACGCCCTCCATGGAGACCCGGAGCAGGGTGACGCCCTCTGTGGAGGCTGCAGGCGGAGCGACGACCCCCATGGAGACCCGGAGCGGAGCGACGCCCTCTACGGAGGCTGCAGGCGGAGCGACGACCCCCATGGAGACCCGGTGCGGAGCGACGCCCTCTGCGGAGACAGGAGGCGGAGCGATGACCCCCATGGAGACCCGGAGCGGAGCGACGCCCTTGGCGAAGACTGAAGGCGGAGAGACGAGCCTCCTGGAGACCTGGAGCATAGCGACGCCCTCGGCGGAGACAGGAGGCGGAGAGACACCCACAGCAGAAACCGGAAGTAGAGAGACCACCCCCATGGAGAACGGGAGTGGAGAGATTCCCCCCACGGAGGCCTGGAACTGCGAGACGGCCACCGCGGAGACCCGGAAAAGGGGTGACACCCACGGCTGTGACCTGGAGCGGAGCGATGCCCTCAGCGGAGACCGGAGGCAGAGTGCTGCCCTCAGCGGAGACCGGGAATGGAGCCATTGAGGGACCTGGAAGGCCAACCTCGCCATTGGAGAAACCTGCAGGGGCCAACTTCGCCATCGGAGAAGCCTGGAGGACCGACGTCACCATCAGAGGGACCTGGAGGACCGACGTCACCGTGGGAGGAGCTCTGGAGCGAGCCGTCACAGTGGGAGGAGCTCGGGAGCAAGCCGTCGCCGTGGGAGGAGCTCTGTGACGTGACTTCGTCTCCTGGGTGCTCGTGGGGCTAGTCGTCACCCTTTGAGAGACTGTGGGGCGAGCCTTCGCCTTCGGATGAGACCAGGGGCAGCGGTTCAACGTCCCTTTCGCAGTCCTGGAGCTGATGTGAGTGCTCTGGGGACCCCTTGGGTGAGGAGGAGGTCTGTAAAGTAGCTTCGCCTTCTGAGTGCTGGTGGGGCGAGCCGTCACCTTTTGGGAGACTGTGGGGCGAGCCATCGCCTTCAGGGGGCCCGAGGGCAACGGGATGACTTCCATTTCGCAGTCTCGGAGGTGAGTTGCGTGCTCCGGGATCGCCTTGGGTGAAGAGGTGTCCTTGGGGACGTGCTGGCGCGGAACCGGGCTCTCCTTGGGACGCTGGAGCGGAGCGGAACTTTGTGGTGAAAGTTTGGAGCCATTAACAGGGGGGTGACAATAGGAATTTTGCCTAAGGTGCCAAAAAGGCTAGTAAAGTCTATTCAATTAAGAATATCAGCATATAAACATTTTTACCTAAACTCTATAGCACAGAGTTTATAGTGCACTGTCTTGAGAAGGCAAATATATCTTTAAATATCCTAGTTAGTTCATACGGAAAGTGTGAGATGTATTTCAATATTATATGTAGCTGTATGCACAGAGGTACTTTGGAGGTAGGACAAATACATCACACTGTAATTCAGTGTATGGATGAAGAAATTATGATAAATAAATAAAAAAACTGTAACCAAAAATTCTGAGGAAAAAAAAAAGAAACCCTGTTCTGGGTGTTTTCTCCTCTCCTCCATCTGCTCATCTTCTTTGTTCATTCAGACTTGGAGTATTGATCAGTCGTTGAGAAACAAAGCTGAATGTTTCTCTCTGTATTAGATCCAGGTCTGTGAGTTTCTGTTTTTCAGCTTGCTTTCATTACCAGCTGCTGTTTTTGCCTTCAGCTATAACTAACACATACCTCACTGAGGAACACATGGAGATACTGCAGAGTCCAAAAGCCTAAATCCACCTCAGAAAACAGCTTTTATTTCAGCATTTTTAAGAAAACAAGGTTACAATAACTTAGTCATAACTGTGTAATAATTTAGTAGTATTGTGCTAATTAATCATGTTTATGCACCAATTTTTTTTTTTACAATTTACGAATTGTGCAGTAGGTGCCTTACTTTGTACATATCTGTGACTACATCTTACAACTGTTTATAGGTAGCACATTTTTAGAGTGATGATTACATGAACTGGAACACAAACCTGCCATGAAATCGAAACTGAGTATGAAGACTGACCATTATATAAAACAAAGTGTAAACTCTTGATGTCAAAAGATCTAATAAAAAACATTGAAACTGGAGCCTGTACCAACCACCCCAACTCCAGGGAGATTCTTCTTTTATGCCTACAACTAGAATATATTTCCACAGCAAACCATCAAGCCAAATGCATTGTGTATTTAAAGGGTTTCTGACATTTAAGCTAAAAGGGAAAGACCTGGTAAATCTTGGGAAGAAGCAGCAGAGTCAATGGCTGACTTGCTTGGGTCTGGTGGCAGGGATGAGATGACAATCGCCGACCTCTGGCATTAGTACACCATGAGAGGCCATGTCCCTGGCCTCAGACTTGAGCAGAACTTTTTGAGGCCATACCATAGGCCTTTGGCTGAAACATAACTTAGGAGTCTACACTATCGACATCTGGCAGGAACTTAGCTTGAGTTGTCACATTGTTGACCTCTGGCATGATCATGACCTGGAAGGCTATGCCATTGGACTCCGGCCAATTTCTTCTTCCATTTGAAGGTCGCTCTCTTGCTGGCATCTGGCTGGAGCTAGGCTTGGGAGGCCTTCCCATCAGCCTCAGAATGAAGTTCTCTAAGAGAGATCACCTTGTCAGTATCAGGCTGGAGCTCTTCATGGTGGGCTTCCACATCAATCTCTAGACTAAGATGTGCAGGTGTGGCAATCACAATGTCATTCATAATGTCACTCATCA